>NC_085028.1:2767042-3067042 GCF_963692335.1 Osmerus eperlanus
AGAGAGAGAGAGAGAGAGAGAGAGAGAGAGAGAGAGAGAGAGAGAGAGAGAGAGACAGAATGACCTTGGTGACAGACAGAGCAAATTGCACCTTGTACAAGAAAACCCAGATGCGTTTGTGTGTGTGTGTTCCCTTGCTGTCAGAACCGACAGTCAGTTACACACTGACCTGACAGTGTGTCAGAGTGGATTGACAGCAAATGCAGCTCAATGTATTATTGTGGTGACAGGATTAACTCACCACACCATGACAAGAACAAAGGTATCTCGATTGTATCTCGACCATGAACTATGAGATTGACATCACTCATTATTACATTATGGAGGCGGACTACAGTACATACAGTATACAGTAGGATGTGATCTAATTAAACACCACTGTAAAACATCACATAGAACATTACATAATTACACTGGACGAGAAGAAATTGTGTGGTATGGTTGAAGTCATAAGGTACACAATTGTATCCCACCCATCTTCAAGACAGTACAAATATGTGCTTATGCTCCATGTTCAGATGCGTAAATGAACAACTGAGGAATTAGTCTGAAATCAATTTAGAAAGGAAACCTTGTGCTTGCTGAAACGTTTTTTGGTGGAAACTGTGATGAAAGATGACGGCATTGGGATCTCTGGATAAGGACGGTACAACATCCGAGGGAACAGCACCCTCATGAACTATTCATTGAAACTACTAGCAGAGAAGTATTTCAGATTGAGACTGGATGTCAGGAGGCGTCTCACCAGTTGAACTCATTGTAGTCGTTGTGAGCTTCCCACCAGAAGTAGAACCAGACGAGGAGGAGAGAGAAGGTGAAGAGGAGGATGAGGGACCACAGGAGCTCCCACTGTAGAAGACAACACACACCGTTCAGTTGACAGCAGGTTTCAAACAATTACAAACTTAAGACTTAATTCTCCGTTTTATTCCAAACCCAATGTCAGGTTTGCAATTAAGCTGAGCGATTCTGCAAATGGGACCTACACACTACATTTCACCAACAAATCATTAGTTATTTACATTAATCATCGATCAAGACTAAATGTGTTTTTTTTTGTAAATGACATTTCCTACACTCCAATGCAGTATAGGCAAACATTGCAAACAGCGTACATTATTCAAGTTATTAAAACAAGAACACCATGTACAGCAAAAACACGTTCTAAATATAGCTGCAAGCAGCGATTCGGGTTCCTCCTCAAAATGGCAAAATATCATGAAAATGTACATTGTAGACAGAAGGTCAAGAGTTGGACAACAAGAGAGCAACATCAATTCATGGTTGGCAAACCACAACAGGCTGAATTGAGATTCAAACTCAAGAGCACATCAACACATCAACTGTTGAGATGTTATGAATAGAAAGGGCAGAGTATTAGCTTTGGGACAAAGTTTAAGCAGCTGTAATTCAGTCATCTTTTGACATATCAAGGTGAAATTGCGCATGGTACTACAGAATTATGTAACCTGGATGTCTGTAAAGGCCCGTCACACCATAACGTTCTAGTCAACGTTCTATGACGTTAGAGGAAACGTTGGTAATCGTCCATGGTCGCTGATATAGCGCTGGTATAGCGCCAGAAGAGTGTTGTGTGGACGCTGGTGACGCTGGTAATCGTCGGAGAACACTGGACCAAAAAAACGAACGTTTCGAACATGCACAAAAGTTCTCATGGAGACGAGCGTTCTTCAACGTTTAATTTTAAACGCTGGATAACGTTTGACTAACGTTGCACGCGTTTGGCTATCGTTAATCAGTCGTTACTTGGTTGTTATTCATCGTTTGCGAAAAGCAAACGTTGTTTTCATCGTTTGCTTTCATCACACGTCGTCGCGACCCAGTGACACGTTGTCACACGCTAATAGTTTTCAAGGATGTCTTACTTGGTCGCTGTTACACGCTCCTCATGCGTCAGTCCCACGCTAGTCATGAGTTATAGTCACACGCTAGTCACACGCCAGATGTGTCCACCTCGCCCTAGAACGCTCGAAAATTTACGATTAGAACTTTCAGAGAACGTTAAGGTGTGACGGAGCCTTAAGGTTTGAAAAATAATCATACTTGTGACAGGCCCAATAGCTGTGGCAGGGTTTGAACCCATGACCTTTCACTTAGCAGTATACCATCTCAGCCCATTGAACTAATCTCAGCAATGGGTAATAGCATGGTCAGTTACTGTATAACAAAGTAAGCCGTTTCTCCTGTGGCAAGCATTGTTGGATTCGGCCTAAGTTTAAACAGCTGTAATTCAATCATATTTTGACATACCAAGGTGAAATTGTTTATGGTACTTCAGAGTGATGTCTTCTTGAACCCTATTAGGTTTGAAAAACCATCAGTCAAAATTATATTTGATTTATTGACACAAAGATATTGAGGCAATGTGGACATTTACATAAATACACCCCTTTCAGCCATTTTGCATTGTATTCCTTTTCACCCTATAGGAGGATTGTATTCCACACATACCAAGTTTGAAGACAGTTGGACTTACGGATCAGGGGGAGAGCAGTTTTGTAGGTTTACCCTAATTTTCACTGTACAGCAAAATCTATCATGGCAGACCTTATGGGTCCTTGAGGCTTTTTTGTTCCCCATGAGAAATGAGGCAAGTATATAAATCCAGGCATTTTGGAGAAACGGAGCACAGGAGAAATCACATAGACTTCGGGCGTGGCTTATAGCGCCACCTATGGGCGTACGTGGGCCAATAGCGGTCTGGGACTAGTGAGTGACCTGGTGTAACATTGGGCCAAATTTGAAAAAATCGGGTCAAGGACTTTGAGCTATTGAGCCATTTCATGGAGAACTAACAAAAACAGTAGGTTCCCTCCTACCGTAGGAACCCTAATTAGGGTAAATTTCATGCTCAGCAGAAGAACTTCCATTAAGATGCTGACCTATGTAGACAAGTGTCCTCATTAAGAAGTAATAACTTTCATTAACTTAATAGCAAATGAACCAAGTCAGTTGTCAAGCTCTATTAACAGACAAACATACACACGGTTTTCCTGACAATTTTTATACCTATTCAACAAAACATTTAGCTTAAAACCGCAAGTCTTAAGCCTTGACCGGAAATGTTAAACCCACATGAATTGATAACCCTTAGCCCTGAGAGATTGGAGTCTTCACTGACTGCCAAAGATGCTCGTCATCGGGATTTGCGCACCGGCATAAAAATGAGCCTGCTGAACTTGTGTCTTGTGAGGTGTAGCCTAGCGGCTAGGACATCAGACAACTCCTCTGAACACACATACTCCTTATCCAGTATACAAACACACCAAAACTCAAACTCAATCTGTGAGTTGTACATTTCCTGTATGCTACAGTACTTATATACCCCCCCCCCCCCCACACACACACACACACTCCTCCTCCTTATGTAGAGATGGAGGAGCAGTGAGCATTCAGTAATAATGTGAAACTCCTAACAAAGTGGCATGAATATTCATGCTGATGGATTCATTTTGGGTGAGCTGTGATAATGGGGTACGGTGAGAGTGATGCCAGTAATGGGTAGGGAGGATAAGAGGGTGGGGTTATGTGATCATGCAGAGCAGCTAGAGAGCAGCTTTAACTGGGGAGCAAAGAGCCACATGTGGGTCTGTGGATTACGGGTTTCAGTGGCTTGGGAGATTTGGGCTTAAGCATGTGCTGGCAGGGAAGATGGAAGAGTCTCTTGATGCACTGAACTTTATCGTTCTGGTCCTCATTTGCATTTACATATTCATAGGAATTGGATTTGTTGAAATGAAATGTGTTTAGTCAGGACAAATTGTGATGTGTTTAAACTAAATGGTAGTTTATGTTTATATGATCACAGCCATCATAAAAGAAAGCCTTCTTTTGACATTGTAATCCGCAGCTACATGAAAAAATCACAGATGAAGCTAGGCATTTTTAATTCCCTTTCGGCTTAATGTTGAGTGCTCCACAGAGGGCTCATTTAATTAAATTCTCTCCTCCTGTGTGGTCTGATTTATGAAACGCACAGTACGTCCTCCAAGCTGTTATAAGTATCAAAACATATCCACTGCTAAGCCTTGCTACTTTGCTGTCATTTGTTACTTTGTTGAAATTGTGCTGCTGTATGGATTGACACAGATCAGATCATTAATAATCATTTTTAAATTGGATTATTGTTACAATTATAATTGTAAAATGTTTAGATCCCCTGCTGATTTTGTACGTTTGCCCACTGACAACGAAATTATCAGTCTATAATTTTAATGGTAGGTTTATTTAAACAGTGAGAGACAGAATAACAACAAAATAATCCAGAAAACACTTTCAAAACTGTTATAAATTGATTTTTATGAGTGAAATAAGTATTTGACCCCCTCTCAATCAGAAAGAGTTCTGGCTCCCAGGTGTCTTTTATACAAACTGAGATTAGGAGCACTCCCTTTAAGAGTGTGCTCATAAATCTCAGTTTGTTACCTGTATAAAAGACACCTGTTCACAGAAGCAATCAATCATTCCAAACTCTCCACCATGGCCAAGACCAAAGAGCTGTCCAAGGATGTCAGGGACAAGATTGTAAACCTACACAAGGCTGGAATGGGTTACAAGACCATCGCCAAGCAGCTTGGTGAGAAGGTGACAACAATTGGTGCATTTATTTTGACATGCGTTTTTCTGAATTTTGTTGTTATTCTGTCTCTCACTGTTCAAATAAACCTACTATAAAAATGATAGACTGATCATTTCCTTATCAATGGGCAAACGTAAAAAATCAGCAGGGGATCAACAACAACAAAAAAATCCCTCACTGTATGACCCAAAACCTCTGCCGCACCCCAGGACTGACGCATTCTGAGCAGCAAATAGTTCAAAGAGAATTAAACACAACCCTACAGCACAATGAATAAACATGACCCATATAGGCAATAACAAGTTGCATCAACTCATAAAACAGTACATTTTATACTTCAGGTCCAGCCACTGAACTGAAACAGTCTGTGACATCACCGCGCCAAATGCAGTGTTGCCAATTTAGTGAAAATAAAATCTTATCTAGCAACAAATAAGCAGACTTTTCTGATACTTTGGCAATCTCTGTTTTTGTTGCTGGGCAGCAGCAAAATAATATTGTATTTCCATGTTCTCATAGAAAGTCACACCCCCCTTTTCGGGAGCGGCAACAAACATACATGGACACGTTCAAACAGACAACATAATTGGATGAAGGAATGCGAATGCAACTAGAGAGGGTACAATTTCTGGGGAAATTGTAGGGTGTGCTTGCTTGCGTCGGTTGGACAGGGGTCCGTTTTTTAATGCCATTTTTACAACTGATATTTCTGTATTTTATATAAAAATGCATACTTATTATTTATAAAGATTACATAGATTTAAAAGCATTTTTTTTTTGCTGCTCATTTACAACTGAAAATACGAGTGAAGTGTAGAATGAAATGGATGTCTTCTCATTTCCCCTGCAAGAGGCAGCCTCATCGTTGAATCAAAAAGAATACATTTGGCAGACCGGTGTACAAATGGACCTAATCTCTATGACTTAAACGTCCTTTTAAGTTTTTCCCTTCTCGTGATATTTTCATGCATTTAGCCTACTCATTGCATTCATTCATTAATAAAGAACCCCCTTTGAAGATTATTCTACGACGTTACCCGGCAGTAGAAGATGGAATCGCGATTCAAACAGTACCATCTGCTAACTGAAAATATGCCCCCCAAAACGTAAATAAGCTTGACATTTATTTAGTGGAAAATCGCTCATTCATAAAAAGCTCACTGGTAGCGATCATTGTAAGGTAACAACGCAAAATGCGATATAGCCCTGTGTGGAGAAGCTGCCCCGGTAAATTCTACTACTACGGTACAGTACTAGACTACTGCTGTGTTCGTCTCGGTAGCGATTGCGTTGGTTGAATTGGATTTAACGTTCCGTTGTACGGTTTAGGCTGAAATTAATAATTTTCATGAACAGATTGACAAAGTTTAGGCTGTGGCAATGAAGTTCAGGTTAGTAGTTAGATAGACTTTTGATTTAAGTAAGGGGAGTGCCGAACATGTTCTGTCGCCGTTTGACTTCCTAAACAGCTGTGTATGTTAGATGTTTTTGTTGTGTGTCTCGCGTAGGCTACAGCGTTGCAGTGATACACTGGATTGAAACCACAGGTAATGATAATTTCACAATTTGTCACCGATTCTGTTCATAACTTATATGGACAGAATTTCTAGGCGCAGCCAGGGCGTTGAGGGGGTCCGGTTTGGGGACCTCAGGATCGGGTCGCTGCTTTTTGCGGATGATGTGGTCCTGTTGGCTTCATCGGGCCGTGACCTCCAGCTCTCACTGGAGCGGTTCGCAAACGAATGCGAAGCGGCTGGGATGGGAATCAGCACCTCCAAATCTGAGGCCATGGTTATCGACCGGAAAAAGGTGGAGTGCAACCTCCGGGTCGGGGAGGAGATCTTGTCCCAAGCGGAGGAGTTCAAGTATCTCGGGGTCTTGTTCACGAGTGAGGGAAGGATGGAGCGCGAGATCGACAGGCGGATCGGTGCGGCGTCCGCAGTGATGCGGGCTCTGCATCGGTCCGTTGTGGTGAAGAAGGAGCTGAGTCGAAAGGCGAAGCTCTCTATTTACCAGTCGATCTACGTTCCTACCCTCACCTATGGTCACGAACTGTGGGTAGTGACCGAAAGAACGAGATCGCGAATACAAGCGGCCGAAATGAGTTTTCTCCGCAGGGTGTCCGGGCTCTCCCTTAGAGATAGGGTGAGAAGCTCGGTCATCCGGGAGGGGCTCAGAGTAGAACCGCTGCTCCTCCGCGTCGAGAGGGGCCAGTTGAGGTGGCTCGGGCATCTGATAAGGATGCCTCCTGGACGCCTCCCTGGTGAGGTGTTCTGGGCACGTCCCACTGGGAAGAGGCCCCGGGGAAGACCCAGGACACGCTGGAGGGACTGTCTCTCGGCTGGCCTGGGAACGCCTCGGGGTCCCCCAGGAAGAGCTGGTGGAAGTGGCCGGGGAGAGGAAAGTCTGGGCTATAGTTAGCCTAGCTATCCCCCAAGTTAACAGATGCGAAACGAATGTTCTGCTACAGGTAGTCACGCGTGTTTTCGTGACGTTAGTGACGTTAGTAACGTCAGTGACTGTGGCTAGCAAATTAGCCACCGTTAGCTTCACTTTTCGCCACAAAAACTTAACTTAAGCCCAAACCATGCAACGGAACGTAAATTCCAATAGAAGCAACGCAATCGCTACCAAGACGAACCTTTTGACACCGCCGTTGTGTATGTAGGCCAAATATTGACTGAGTTTTAGGGGGGGCGAAAATAAACAATAATAAATATATATGTGAGAGAACAAAGGTTGTGCTCTCACCGAAGGCTTGAGCACACCCAATAACAAACATAACAGGCAGGACAGCAGGTGGGATGAAGCGACAAATCTCCTTGAATCTTTCAACGGTCCTGGACTAGGGGTGCAGGCCAGCGAGAGGCTAGCAGCTCTGCTCATCGATTAGCCTGTTCTGGCTGTGGCTCCCATGGTGCTTAATGATTACCAGCACCATGAGGGAGACCTTGGGAACCATGAGAGAGGACATTGTTCACCTGTCAGGTGAGTCCCTCTGGTTGGAGGATAAAGATGGATGATGACTGTGGCAGGCCCAGAGGTTGTGTGCTTTAAGTATACAGCTGACTTTTATCAATCAACGCCCTGCTCTGCCTCCCAGCATGATGTATAAGACGAGGGGATCACAGGTTTAGAGGGAGATGAGACATCTTGTGATGCACTCATTCCTTCCTGCCATTCCTGTTTGAGAGTTAATCAGTCAGGGGAGTCTGGCGTGATTCTGCCTGCTTGGTGATGACGAAATGCATCTTGTACAGGTTCAGCTGTTTTTTTTTTTGGGGGGGGGAGGGTTGGCTTGAGGTATGTGCCGACGCCGTACTGTAGCCTTCAAAGCTGCTTTCCTGCCAAAACACCTCATTTCCAATGCATAAGTAGGAGGAAATGGCATTGGAGGGGGGTAGGGTTGACTTAACAAAAGCTTTGAGAGTTTTACAGGCTGAACAAGGACAGTTCTTGGGCAGCTGTGTGTTCTCCAAGTGGAAGTGGGATATGGAAAATCATTTCTTCCACCAGGGTGAAATGAAAACTGCTGTACCAGAGGGGGCTAGAGGGAAGAATGGAAAACCTCGTAGCTAAGCCCTGAAGACCAACAGAACAGACTAAAAATAGACGGATGAAAAGGATCAAGAGGTAATTCTTCTCAAAAATACATTTGGAATCATCCAAATCCCCCCAAAATCCCCCAAAAGAGGAGTTACGTAGTCCATGGGAATCCACCCCTGCCATGCATGGGATTTCAGTTTGGCATCTGTGTTTTTAAAACCCACCGTCATCAGTAAGATGACCAATACAAAATGGTTCAAATCAATGCAAATAATTCTAAGCACAATCGTATGTTGAGCAGCATTCTCAAAACGACAAAAAGGCCTTTTCCATGGCTAACAGCTCTTCTTCCAATACTCTCTGTCTGCTGTCTCCATCGATTCAGCCAGGGGTATGATTGGATGAGGGGATGCCACCTCCCTGTATGAAAACCATGACTGCAAGCAGTCCTTTCAGCTGTTTGTTAAGAGACCATGCTAATATGGACTAGACTAGCCCATAGACCCATTAAGACAGCTGCATAGGGAAGACAAACTTCAGATGAACTTGAGAACCCTCTACCCCCCACAGACTAATCATTAAATATCCATGAATATTTAAATGTGGTTCTTCTAGAGCCTACAGTGTACACACACACACACACACACACAGTGGAGGGGTCCCTGCCCTACTTATGTCACTGTGGCTTGTGGTAGCTAAGCAGAGGAAAAAGCATTGTTCTATGCTAAGGGCTTGGTGTTTCAAATCAAGCGTGCAATAAAGGACGTGGGAATTCCTCTTGAACTAAATGCGTGTGGACATACTGTATAAAGGGGCATGCCTTTGTTCAGGGAGCATTGACTAAATATCAAAGCATAGAGTAGAGTGTGTGTGTGAAGCCGTGCCCGAAAGGGATTGAAGAATCGTGCTAATTGCAAACAATTAGATTTGAAGTTATGCATTTTTACAAGCAAGCATGTATCAAGTAAGCTTGTCTACCTCTACTTTACATTGCACTTTGCTACATTAAAGAATGATAAAATTTGAGCATTCCACCCACCTGTACAAGTCCTTCAAAGACCAACTCAATAATCAATCTGTTCTAGTTTCACAATTTAATTCCTTCCATTTGGAACAGCAAAGCTGCACATACAAGATATGGGGTGGGTGAAATAAAGATTTACACAAATACGATGCCACGAGTCCTGAAGGCACACTTGTACATGTGTGCGTGCAATACGCGTGAGCTCAAATCATTTAACACTGTTTTAAGTCCTGAAGTGCTAAGACTCCAAGCGGGATGTGTCAGAATATGAAAATGAATATGACAAACCCAGAGCGACAGCAATGGAGAAAGTGAGGTACACAACACAAGGTAACAGCTGGTGAAGCCAGCCCCTCCCCTCCCCCCCCCCCTCTGTAATCCATCTCTCCTCTGGGAAGGGAGGGGCCAATCATTTGTTTGTTTGTTTATCCAGCAGACCAACAATGTTGGCGGAGGTCCAGGGTTCGAGGGCTGCCAGGTCACTCCCTTCTGTAGAACCAGCTGTCCAGGTTAACACCTAGCTACACCAGGCTGTCTTGACCAAAGGAAACAACGTGCTTGCATTTACTTGCTTGCATCTTATGTACTTGTAGGATACAGTCATACCCTTGAACACTTTTAGGGTGAATATTCAAGGTTGAGTAAAGAAATGTATAGTCCAAATGAAGCACATTACTTAGCTGACCTATGTTTTCGGCTTTAATAAATATGTAGATGCTTCATTATGTCGAAGGTTTAAATTATGTTGAGACTACACGGTTATGCAGGGGTCTGCAGCTTTGGACATTCAACTCTTTTGTACTTCAAAAGTCTTGTTATTTGAGATGTTGGAAGTATGCAGTCCTTGGGCACTCACCCATATCTTGAGAGTTCGACAGGTCAAGTAAACATGAAAGACCTTGGTTAGCCTGCTGACTAAAACACACAAGAACATGTCCTTTGAGAAATCACAGCGTCATGAATAAGACTCTTGAAACCTTGAACAAACAATTACATGAGTTACTTGGACGCAAATGTGATACAAATATTTTTTTATGCCAAATTTGATTTCCCATCAGGATCTTCACAATGTAATTTAGTCTCCGAAGCTATGATTTATTCAAAAAGGAAGCAACCCAACTAAAATGGAAACTTAATTTTCAGCACAATTTCAAATAACCCACTTTAAAACACACACCCCACACCAAAAAAAAGTAACTGGCTATGGCTATATGCTGCATGATAAAACAACTTCTTAATAAATCCGAACTGTGAAAACAACCAACTTGGAAGCAAATGCTGACCTTCTGTTTGTTTTGTTGGCGGGAGCCACAGACTTTAATAACATGTCTACATGGAATTATTCTTCCTCAAAATGGTGGGCAATTATTGTATGTAGACAAAGTCCCTCCTGTCGGGAACTCTGGGTGCAGACAGATGAGGAGGGATTAGAACTGACAGACTGAATAGTCATTTCCCTTTACCTTGGCGAGGGAAAGATCTGGAAGATAACAACAACCCCCCTCCACCCAGACTCCTGTCTAGCGTCCAGGACCATTTAAAATCACATGGACAGGTAAATAAACAAATGTGTCAAATCGTCTTTGGCAGTTGGAAATAACCATACAACTAAATGGCACCAACTTCATGACTTCAAATGAAGAATTGTTTGTATACAAATATGCACATTTAATGAGGGGTCCAATCAATCCCATTAACTTCACATAACCATCAACTGGTGTTGTCAAATAATCCACTTCACTAACACGACTCTCCACACCTCATCATCCTTTTAATGAACCAAGAATCAAAGCTCTTGGTCAGTTGTGATTACAACAACCACCGCCCCCTCATCCCTCCAGCTAGCGGCTTCTCATCGCACATCAGATGGGATTAATTCACAAAGACACGCCGTCTCTCTCACACACACACACACTTCCTCTGCCTGAGTGTCTAGATGTGCGCCTGCACCTTCTGCCTCTGGCCTCCACCTGCTCATCATGTGTGCTGAAGCATACCTCCTAGCCTCCAGTCTCGGAGGAAAACATCATCCTCCTTGTTAACCTTCAGTCTGGGTTACGTTGGTGGGATGAACGGCCTGTGGAAAGCGTTTTTTGTCGAGGTGTCAAAGCCTGATGACCTTTCAGTCTGTTGGGGAAACAGGAAAGTGCAAAGCCAGAAGACTGCATCCTTTTCCCCATCTTGCTTGCTAAACACTCTCTGTTCTCATTTTAAGCCCCATCCAATATAGGTCAGAGAAAATGTGCGCACATTTAAACAGGCCAAAGCCATACATGACCCTAAATTTGGAGCCTTTGTGTCAGGTAAAGACTGGCTAAATGGAAACACTTTCAATTATTACTGAGGCAAGATCAACTTGCAGTGAATGACGTGGCTGGCCTTCTCTTAAATGTATAGACTTTTTATTCATACACTTTTCTTAAACAACCCGTGTCACTTGGTCTCAAGAGCCCCTCGCTGTGCCGTTCAGCAGAGCACACAAAGATGAGGAGAGAAGGAGGCCTCCTGTTCTGTGGATTATGAGAGTTCTATTTCAGCGTGAGACCTTGGGTTTCTCCTGGCTCACTGGAGCCAGTGACACCATCGTCACATGTAACCGATGCCCGTCCCTGATTGGTAAAACAGATTGTGCAATTGGATTATTAAAAGATGCAGAAACATGAGGTTTTCAGACATGAAGAAAAGTCTGTTCAAGTGACAATAATGGTCCAATGACACACACACACACACAAACCTGGTACCTGTGTCCAATTAGATTCAACAATGCTTGCAATGTTGACCTATGCAGAATTATGTTATGCGTTCTGGATAAGGGTTCAAGGGAAATGTAGGAATAGTACTTCCGGCTGCATGCCAGTCCTTCCCTGCAGAAGCCAACTCACTGAAGCTGTGGCCCACTGCCAGCCTGACTGAAGTAAAACACCAGTTGACAAGAGTCTGGGGAGCCTCTGAAGTTCTCTTTCCTCTGATGCACCAAATTCATTTAGTTAGATAGTTTCACACTCGTTGGTTTTACATCTTTTTTAAATGGAATGAATCACCTTTTTTGTTCAATCATTCACCCGTTTTATCTCAGTTACTGGTATCAGTTAATGGGGACATTCATGAAATGATTCACTTATTTTAATGCTGTGTCACATCAAATCAATATGAACTACGGTCTTTAATATTACCTTGACCATGGGAGTGAAGGCAAGATTTGTTTTGTCAGTGTACCGCAAGACCTGTGTATTTGCTCTAGGATTGCTGAGGCTGCAGAAACTGGCTCATGAGGAGCTAAATTCATGTGACGTTGTTATGCCCTGACATTGACGTCATTCCGTGACCACAGTACCTAAATGTATCCTTCTAGCTGGCACAACCAAAACCATTGGAGATTAGAGAGTAAGCCAGAAGTCACATTTTGGCAGAGGAGATTGGCTGGGGCCGCAGAAATGCACCATGGGAGGTTGACTACATCCGGCATCAGTGTGCGCATGGACAGCTGACTGGCAGTTACTCCCAGCGGGTCAAGAGCTACACATCTCCAGGGGCCATCGCTGACGGCCAAGAAATGCTGACGAGGCAGTACCCCATCTACCAGGCGAAAAGACAAGAGCACAACAGGAAACCAGAGCACAGGAATCCGATTTCCTTTCAGGATGAGGATGAAAAACCCATATCTTTATGCGCTACATTTTTGGTTGGCCTCCGTCCAGCCTGATCATCCTCTCTGACCCCCTCCAACAACACGCACAAAGAACATTCCGGAAGGCAAACGGGCCTCAATACCTTGATAAACTCTTCCTGTAGACACCATGCCTGGCTCGTTAAACATGCCCCCTTGTTTCTATTAATAGAAACACTGACACTTAACTGGCACTTAGTTGTGTTCATTTGCATCGCGTGGCTCGTGGAATGATGCAAGCCTGAGGTAACGCTGGTCACACCCTTGAGGAACTGAACTATGTTGTGTTTGCAAACAGACATTTCTATAGCCGAGTCTGAACAATTCCTCATATACTAGGTTAAAGCCCATAAGCCTTTATTACATGCTTGATGGACAATAATGAACTTTCAATCTCAGTCACAGGCTGGATGATTTTAGTAGACATCGAGGCCACAAATAGATGAATTTGAGCCTGCAAGGGCTTAATTGCAAATCAATTGTCATCAGTGCTTAAGAGCCAACAGGACATTGGACGGAGCACTGCTACGTCAGACACTGCTACAACTCAAGGTTATCAATTTAATGGATTGTTTGGCAAGGTTGTATATTAGATTGCTCTTTATAAATCATTGTGGAGAGTTTACAGTGAGCACATGTACACTCAGCCAACTGCACATATGTAACCACATCAGAACCTTGTGATATAAACTCCTAAACAGTGCCACAGTCATGAGTGAGCTAGCACAGACCAATGGAAAATATGGTTTCCTAAGGCTGAGCTCCTATTGGCTAGAGCAGTGGTTCTCAACCCTGGTCCTGTGGGACCCCCTGTCCTGCGTGTTTTAGATTTTTCTTGTCTCCAACACACCTGTTTCAAATGTATGTTCATTACAAGGCTTCTACAGAGCTCGATAACGAGCCATTTATTTGAATCAAGTGAAAGCAGGGAAACATCTCAAACATGCAGGGCAGGGGGTCCCTGAGGACAGGGTTGAGAACCACTGGGCTAGAGGATCTATTTTCATTACAAATCATTAGGGCTCCTCCGGTAGGAGGAAACCTATTGTTTTTGTTAGTATTCTTATTATTTTTCCTCTTCTACGCTAAATGGCTCAATAGCTCAAAAAGTCCTTGACCCGATTTGTTCAAATTTGGCCCAATGATACAACAAGGTCAATCACTACTCCCAGACAGCTAGTGACCCACGTACACCCATAGGTGGCGCTATAAACCACGCCCAAAGTCTACGTGATTTCCCCAGCGCCCCATTACTCCAAAATGCCTGTAAATTGGTATACTTGCCTTATTTCTCATGGGGAACAAAAAAAACTCAAAGACCCATAAGGTCCGCCATGATAGATTTAGCTGTACTGTCCAAATTTGGTACAACCTTCAAACCCTTCTCCTCATGAACCATAGACGCAATTGACTTGAAATTTGTAACAGATGTGTAGAATACATGTCTTTATATAAGGTGACATGGAATAAGAAATGCAATCTAAATGGCTGAAAGAGGTGAATTTATGTAAATGTCCACATTGCCTCAATATCTTTGTGTAAATAAATCAATTATATTTTGAGTGATGGTTTTTCAAACCTAATAGGGTTCAAGATGACATCACTCTGAAGTACCATTCGCAATTTCATGCAATTTTACCTTGAAATGTCAACCGTTTCTTAACCTTTGTCCCAAAGCTGACCAAAGCTAATACTCTGTCCTTTCTTTTTATAAAATCTCCACAGTTGGTAGCAGACAGGATAGAGAGACTGACTTGTAACCTTATGCTCATGAGTTCAAATCCCCATTCAGCCTATTGTTGTTGGCCAAACATGAAGTAGTTTGCTCTCTTGTTGTCCAACTCTTGATCTTCTACAGTGTGTTTATAATATTTTGCCATTTTACATTTACATTTAGTCATCTAGCAGACGCTCTTATCCAGAGCGACTTACAGTAAGTACAGGGACATCTCCCGGAGGCAAGTAGGGTGAAGTGCCTTGCCCAAGGACACAACGTCAGTTGGCATGACCGGGAATCGAACTGGCAACCTTCGGATTTCTAGCCCGATTCCCGGAGGATGCGGAGGAACCCGCATCGCTGCTTGCAGCTATATTTGAAATTATGTCTGTTTGACCTAGAGGGCATCCAGACATGTTTTAATACCATTTCCGTTGGAGAGGGTGGGTGGGTTATCATCAAAAGCAGGAAATCCCATCATTGAGGCTCATATGATACATTAGGTAATGAAAGATAGTCAGCTGTGTGGTTGCTGCGATGTGGTCAATATCCTCTGTTTAATGACAGCAGCCCAAAATCTGAAGCGAAACAGATGGCTAAAGGGCAAATAAATCCCTATGAAAACCATACTGTGTGAAAACGTAATGTCCCCCTCCACTCTGCTAGTGAAATGAATTGGGTGAGTGCATTAAGAGGTAGAGTGGACTGGAGCAGAGGTGTATGGTATAAGCCAAGCAATGGCTGATACCGTAAGATCATGTTCCCGTCCCAATCAATACTTTCCAGACGTGTTGTGCAAAACAAAAACGGCCACAAGTAACCCCCTGCGTTGGCCTGAGCACGAATTTCAGATCACACCCTCGACATGCTGCTCACGGTTCAAGCCTTCGCTTGACTCCTCACACAACCCCATCCCCAGGCCACCTTCTAAAACACAAGGCACGTGGTTTTATCTCCCAAGAGAAAACCTTAACCTGATCCCAAACGTTTTCCCTGCAGGGAAAAAAAAGGGGGACCGGTATAAAAACCTGCCCAGCTCACCTTGGTGGTGTCATCATGTGACCGCTGGTAGCGTTTCCAGCGGCATCCGTAGATCCCAGTTAGACATGACAAACACAGTTGACGCTCGTAGACCTGCAGGGGTTGGTGCTTCACCATGCTCCGTCAGTCCTGGCCCCGCCTCCACGCCACTAACATCCCATTAACCGCTGGGATCCTGGGAGGCAGATGCACAGGGAACACAGTTAGCAGTGTGTCTACAACATCATAAGTAAACATAGCAAACACAGAACTAATGCCCCTAAGACCTTTTATAGGAAAGGTAACCTTAAATGACTTATTTTGTGATCAGGCGCTATATATATATATATATATTTATTTTTTTGAAAATCTATTTTAAAAAAACTTGACCTTCCAGGGGGGGCGGGGGGTGCCGTTGGGGGGGCGGGGAGCCCCCCTAATATGATGGTAGGGGAAACACTGGTGAATCTTGTCAACATAAAATAGAGGCTACTGAGCAGAGCAGTTGTGTGCAATGAAAAGGGAATATGAATAAGGTTGCAAAGAGAGGGAGCATTTCCTGCAGATATCCAGAATCTCTTGATTTAAGATTTCAAGCCTCATAGGTTATCTATTATCCTCTTCTGCTGTAAAATGTCTTGACCAAATTCAAAGCATACAAAGGATCAGACAAGGTGATAAAGGCTTTCAGACATGTTAAGACCAGACACCGTACAAGCACCTTAGCTTTGAAACCACACAAAGCAGCACATTCAGATTCCCTGCGTCCGTCTCCAGTGACAACTGTCTCCGGCCGTCATGTTACCTTCATCAATATCTCTCAAGGTTGGAGAAAATCAAATCAAGTCACAATCGAAAAGGACAACGCAGAGAGATTCTATTGAACATCTTATTTAAAAACAAGTCGCTGTCACACACTTGGGGATGAAACTTCCTTGGTCAGCAGCCGTCTAGGTCGACATGGCCCCAGGTGGACTCCTGTCAGCCTATTAATTGTCAGCGGCATGCCTCAAGGATGCGCATATGGTGCCTAGCGGATACAGGCTGGCTTGGGCTTGAAGATGGCCCCATCACAGCTACGGCACTCAGGGACGCAGCGAGGCCTTGCACACCGGCGAGCCGCACTCTTTCCAATCAAACCTAAGAGCGATAATGACGTTAGAAGCCCGCCGTCTTTGATCACAAGTGTGTCACGTGACTCCGGGGACGTGGTGTAGCACGCAGCGCCTGGTGGGTTTTCAGCGAGATATGGCAGGTTGATTACCTAACGGATTACTGTAACCGACTGTGAGCCCACCATGGGGTAATTGGAGCATGGATAACAAGACACTGATAAAAATGTATGAAGTAAGTAAATGCTCAAATGCACAAGGTGATTACTTGACTGATACTTGAGGCTACACCGTTTATAACAGCGCAACATGGTCTTCTTGGGGCGTCATACTGACATTGATTTTGGACTAAATCTCTTACTGTATTTTCCTCAAAGCAGTAGCCTTTGGGATTGTTTTAGTGAGGAAACAGGCTGAGCATATTTAAACGTTAAAGACCCTCATCAGGCAGCAATCAGACTGGCCGCATGTTGCATCTTTGCGGGGGGGCTATGCTTCCTGTCATTAGAGAGTCTCCTGTGAGGAGGGTGGGGCTGCTCCCAGAGACCCTGTCACACCTCATTGGGAGTCTGGGTTTAGACCTCTGGCACAGCCCCGCCACTGAAACCCCTAGCTGGAACAGTAATTCCTCCGTGGTACAGCTCTCCAATCACACCTTAACTGGAGAATGCCTGTGGCACATCTCTACCTCATATGAGGATGTTGACTGTGTACAGTTTAATTGCTTCATGAATAAAGCCAGCCGTTTGGGTAGTCTATGGAGGACATGAACCACACCAGACTGGACAGCATCAATATAGGGGGATTAAGTAGAGGCTGTGGATCTAATCCGGTTTATGTCCAAAATAAATAATATATTAGTTGTGATGGGGAAGGAAAGCATAGGAGGTACACAAGCACAAATCCCCCCCCATACCTGGATCTTTGCTAGTCCAGACACACAGAGCTCAGTATCCAGAGAAGGTTTTATACAGTAAGGTCAAGGTCTAGAGAGAAATAGACACTGCATAATTAACCAGATCCTGTCTTCCTGTGCAATTCTGGGCTACTATCCTCCTGCACGTAATACTGATATGGAGTTTCTCCCTGGGCAGGATCATACAGTAAGAATGATTGTGTCTAAAAAGGAAATCAGGAATACATTTTAAAGCCATTTCAGGTCATTAGGACTGATTCACAGTCTTGTTAAATGATGCAGGCTTTTTTTTGCAATAGTAACTTAAAACGCTTCCTCTAGAAACGGAGAAAGGAGTCAGGATTCCAGAAAACACCGCCAGAGAGATTCAATTGATTGCGCAATAACAGGTTAAAGGCAGGGTAGGTAATGTTGTTGAAAAGCACTGACATATCTGCTGAAATAAAGGTCACATCCTGACAGCAACCAATACATCTAAAGGGTTGATAGTATAACATTTATATAAATCTGATATCTGTGGGCGTCACAGGACTGTAATAAATACAAATCAGTTAGTTTTGACTGAACAAAATGATTGGACGGCATTCGGACCATATGCAATGATTGGAAGGGCTACTTGTCTGTCTACCTACCCATCTCCCTGCAGTAGTCAGGCAGCAGGTTTATGCGTTTTGGGTGAGTGGCTTGGAATGGAGGGGGTGGTATATTTTGGTTTGAATACTTTCAAACTCAAGCCAAAATGGCTAGTTTTGCAAAACTTACCTACGGGGCCTTTAAATGATGCAGGCTTTTCCTTGGAACAGTTACATTACGCACTTTCTTTATAAACAGGAAAAAGGAGTCAGGATTCCACAAAACACAGCCAGAGAGATTCAACTGATTCAACCGCAATAGCAGTTGTTCAATGGAAGGAATGAGTTTTCCCAAAGGCAACAAAGTTGTTTTTCCAGTTTACCATTTGTTTAATTGAAATACTGTTTCCCAAACAGGTGTTCTCAGCAAACAAAAGGCTTTCCAACCAAATATACTAAGGGAACCGTCAGTGGCCAACTAATAAAAAAAGTACCACCATATACAAATGCTACAATGACCCCTGAGGTCAATAAAGTAACTTTTTGTACGAATGTTGCAACTTTTATGACTGAGCAGAAGGTCATGGAACGTTAGGGATTAACAACTGCTGATGTGTAAACTCAGACAAATCATTCTTGTCTGGACATGCAGATGTCTCATAACGACAACAACAACAAAGGATGGCTAGCTACTCAGTAATCATTTACAGCCTAATTACTGACACAATTGACCATATCCTCCATAAGGAAACATCAAGGTGATTTTTCAAAACATGCTCATCAAAACATTAATTTCATTTTATCTCCCACATTACCATAGCGAGGGATGAGTGTTGACACCGCTGGTTTAACACCTTGGAGGTGTAAACCTTGTGTGTCTCACAGCCTCAGTGTTAAAGCCCTTCTCCTCCTCAGGTGTTGGTTGAATATGGGCAACATTTACCAGAGAATCCTGGCAGACTGCATCTGAACTGAACACACAAACCCAAATGTTACACTGCAGATAGATCATTAATGTGAGGAACAATATGGGGAGTAACTGAGACAGTGTTGACAGAATTTGTGAAGCCGCCCTGAGACCTTTATCCAGGTTAATGTGTTTTAGAAATGAACTTGTGAAACGAAATGCCCTTACAGCTTAAAGCTACCCGAAGTCACACAGATTTCCTGAATATCATGTAACGATGACCATGAAAAACTTGAAGTTAGCCACCATAAGATGCGTGGGCCAACAAGAGCCACTAGTTATTCACGGCTGCCAAAACTAGCCTTGCTCTTGTGCTACAAAACCTGTGGATGCCAAAATATTTGTCACAGGGCAGCACACGATTCACTGAAGTCTGTCTTAATATCAAGGGAGACAGACTTGGGGTAGGACGGTCCCAAAATGGTCGGCAACTCCTATTCTGCTGCCTCATTTCCTCCAATCAAAGAGACGGAGAGAAAAACAGTCTGCAGGGTAGGAAATGCTTCAGCAGTTTCTCAGAGAAGGGGGCGCTTCTCAGAACCAGCGCGTGGAGGCGGAGGCTGAGTCCACAAAGCACGGGCCGTCTGCCTGACCAGAGGTCTCCCAGGTCTCTGGGTTCAGGGTGGAGGCTGGACGGTTAAGGAGACCTCTCCCAAGGCTATTAGCTAAGAAAATATACACTCCAGAAATGAGCTGAACCTACAGTAAAGTGCTGAGACAGAAATCCTTTTTGAGTGGGATTTTGGTCAAAAGTGTAGCACCGATTGCTAAACTATGAGGGTAAAACATTGTTAGTTCACTTCTGTAAACACTCCTTGCTAGTCTTTTAATGGCACCAAATCAGAAGCCACCCCCTGGTCCCCATTTTTCATACAGCAAGTGCCATGAACACCAAAGCCATGCATCTCCATAGAGGCCTGACTCAGGGACTCAACCCTACAGTTGACTGTGCAAGATCTGCCTTAACAAATAAGCCTGATGAAAGCCCATTAGAACGACCAGCAAGCTTAGTAATCAGATCATCATTGTTAAAGCCAGCTCAGTGTTGACGATGCATCACCGGGGCTGTGGGGACGTTTGTGTCATGTCAGCTGTGACACCTCTTCTGTCATCTGACCCTCTTCCATGACTCATCAACAGCTTGATTCAAATGGCTTTTTTTCCCCCAGTCAAGAGTGAACGTGTGTGTGTGTGTGCCACCTGCCCCTACTCACCGTCACCTCACCAAACATGCTAACGCAGCACCTTATCCCTCTTGCTTAATCTTCCTCACCAGGAACCACATTTTTATGAGCCAAATAACATATTGGAAGGCCTGCTGCTCCACTCCTACTTCCAACCCAGCTCAGAAGAGTGTGTGTGTGTGTGTGTGTGTGGGCCTAAGCCTTACAGTGCGAGTTTAACAGAACTCCATGGGCAGTGGGTGGAATATTGAGTGTATATTTCACACTCCCAAAGCACTGCCTGGTGAAGCACACACTACAGTGCTGTATTAAGTGATATGGGAGGCATTTATATTTAAGCTCCTGTTCTTTTGTCATCAACCAATCACCTATAAGAGGCAATGGCTTAGCCAAGCAGCACTGTTATTAATATCAGAGGGGAGGTATTGCTTACTGGGATTTTTTAGGTTTCCCAAATGTTTATTCATTGTCCATCACTGAACCTCTGAAAGTCCACAGATAATGAAAATGGGATCTTGAACATTAGAGGTACGTCATGTAAGCATGGGGGGCTGATGTCTGCTCACTCAAACCAAACATTGGTCCACTTCAGCAGGGTTTGAAGTGTGGATTGGCTAGTAGAGGAGATAATGTTCCTTACCGTACAAGGTTTAAGATACCAAGGCCGTAGCCATGGAGTCAACATTGGGGGGGGACAATGTCCCCCCCCATAATTTCGGACAGCATGCGTGGTTGCCTGTCGTAGCGTAGCACATTTATATTTTTATATCAATATATTGGGGGGGACATTTTGACCAGATTTGTATATTGGGGGGGGATGTGTTCCCCCCAATATGTATTATGATTACGGCCTTGTAAGATACTCAATGGAGCATTCTCTACACAAGTGGGCTGTGGATTACATCAGTAACTGAAGGCTTATAAACAATGTGAGCATCTTTACAAAGCCATGTACCCTTGAATGGAATTGTGATAGTCCAACAAGGAAAACCATTTGTACTGTAGAAGAATCCCTCCCACCCCATAACAACTCCAACGCACCACTTCCACTAGACGCCAGTCATAAAACTCACAGCTGAAATTCTGTAGCGTGTGATTCTACACGCAGACAGACAGCAGAAGGGCCATCCCAGTATGCTCCCTGTATACCCTGTCCAGGGCTGCTAAACATAACCCGCTATTGTCCTCTCCCTAAACACAAAAACACCCTCTGAAAGTCACTCAGTCAGCTAAACAATGGTGAGAGACACAGCTGAGCCCATTCCTCTGGTTGAGTTGACACATCCTTACCTCATCACCATAGCAAACTGGAGATGACTCTGCTACTGAAACGAAGTTGTTTGGATGACCCCATATTGAATGCAACGTTTGTCTTTGGATGTGAATTCTCCATACATTAACGCTAAGGTCAAGACTTTAGTTTACTTTGGTGGGCTAATGCAGCTGTGAGCTGTAGCAGAGCTCATACATTGAGTGAATGGTAGCAAGGGATATCCAACCAGGGCGTTAAGGAACTGCTGCTAAGAAAGCGATACTGATCTCTAGTTGGCTTTAAAGTGATGCTTGTGCGCTGGTACCTGGAGCTAGTATTTATTACGCAGCGAGAAGCCTTGGGAAACAGATGACTGAATGATCAATATAAGACATTGATTTTCTCTTGTTAGGACAACGGTGGGTGATGGACCTCCCACATCCAATCATTAGCCAGCCACTAATTGATTATTAAAGAGGAGGGGAATAATATGTGTGCCACAGAAAAGGGGGCATAGCCAGAGTTCTTTTTTTATTCTTAAAATGGGCCACAAAAAAATAATTAAAAAATCTCATGCCCCCTGAAGTTTAATGGTTTATGTATTGGTATAACGTTATAATTGGTATGGACGGGGCATCTCTCAGAGGCCACAAAACATAGACATAAATCACTATAGCGTAAGTCACAAGTAGTGAGTTGACACAATCTACTATGTAATGTGTTACAATGTATTTAACCAGTGCTCAAAGTGGGCCGGTACTCACCGGTAAGCGTACCGGCACCTTTTCTTGCGTACCGGTACGCAAGAAAAGGTGCTGGACAAGGTTTTACCAATTAAAAAATGGCAATGTTTATTTTACACATAGCTCAAAACTATTTTGCGCTCAACTAAAGGCCAAAAAAGTTGCGCTTTTTTTTAAATGCGCGCAAGCATTAAGTATCAAACTCCCGAACTAGCATCACAACAAACACAGACTATGCATGCATTAGCAGGGCAGCTGTGGTGGCGTATACGAGGGCCGGTTCTGGTGGGCCAGTCTGGATCTGAAGTCCAGGACCTATTTTTACTCCCAGTCCGTCCCTGCCGCCCCACAACATTAAGCCACCCCCCAGCACCCCCCTGATAAAATATGTTCCCGCAGCTATGCATTTATGTTGTTAATAAATAACAATAAATTGTTGTTGTACCAGCAATATTTTCAAGTTTTGTTTTTCACTGTAGAAATCTCAAATTTCATAATGATTTGCCAATGCAAGAGAGTACCGGCACCTTTTTTTCCCCACTTCAAGCACTGTATTTAACACAATATATAGTTTGCCCCTAAAATACCTCAATACCTTACTATTCTTTTGGACGAGAAGGGCCATTCTGAATAAATGTATGAAGGGAATCATTCAGAATCCGTGAATCAAGACCTGAAGCTATTTTGTTAAAGGTCACCTGCTTTTGTGAATTCTTTAATCTAAATCACAGAGGTGAAATGCTGCAAAGGTGCCCAGTTTCCAACAGCAACTTATTGAGAAATGCAGGCAGCAGAACCTTCTGACCTTGTTAGGAGAGGTGCTGATAAAATGCTTACACAGGGCCTCCAAAAATGCCAACACACATTTCACCTGGCCTTTGATGAGTCTTATTTTATTGCAATCAGGAAATACATTTATGGCAAACAGCTAGCATTAGCTGGCTAACAAACCCTTTATATATATAGTTTGATGGAAAGAGAAAGAGAATGGCTAAACGGTTAAAAGAAAAGAAAAATGAATCTAGTGTTTCAACCCTTTTGCAACAAACCCCTTAAGTTCTGCTGTTATAGCAATGGAAGTGATAAATACATATTACCAACTATGTGGTGTCCCCAGACTGGAGCCAAAAACTGACAAGCCAAATACAGTAGCATGTCCTTGTGGGTGACAGACTGAAGTGAGAGGAACAGGCTCGACAGCAGATAAATTTCAGCAAGGCTTGCAGCCCCAGGGGCAATGAAGCAACTCTCCGTTATGACCTTTTAACATCTAGTGGAAAGCTAGTGAGCTAGCAAAGATCTAGAAGAGGGCTACTAATCATCGAGGCTTCTCCACAGATATTATCCACACAAACACTCAGGAGCCAAGAGAACATTCTTCAAAGCTCAGCAGAGGGAGGATTTCACTTTGTGGATCCATAAAAATAAACCGAAAGAACCAAATGAAGAATGTTGCACTGACTGCAGATTCATTTCAGCATAACCTTTCTAGAAATATATATATTTTTTAAACACTCCCCTGATGGAAACATATCTTAAGAATGTGGATTATGAAACGACAGTATGATAAAACTATCCACAAGTTAATCTATTTACATTCTGAAAAGGAAGAAGGCAAAAGGGGACTGAAAACACACACATACGATACACACACCTACACTACATTCAATGCAAGCATGTGAAAGCAAAGTTCACAGAGGGGTGGGGGTTAATAATAGCAGAGAGCGAGTTGTTTTGGACACAGTTACCCAACATTGCTCACCACTAAATCCAGCTGGATCCCACATTGAACGACATTGCTCAGAGGCTGTGTCCATTATCCCCCCACACCTGTACTGACAAAACCATAGATACCACAAGCAAAGCCAGACCATGTAACCGTTAGAATATTACAACAATACATTTTTATTAAATAAGTTACATAAACAGTAGTTTATAAGTGTTTTGGTATAGGTTATTGCCAGGATTTGAGGTGAATGCAATCAATTTATTTTCTATTTAGCATCAAAAGGTAATAACTGCACAAGGAATAAGTGTGTGTACAGACAAACTCTTAGTACCTAAACTAACAGTGATCGTGTACGCATTTTACCAGCAGATGTTTAGTAAAACAAAACCAAGAGTTTCCCCATCATGGTGGCTATTACAACAATACTCATGAATTATGTCCTGTAAAAAAATTCAATAAACTGCCAAACAGTTCATTGCACAGACAAAATGGGTAAGCATACTGATGCATCTAAATAGTGATAATTTCAGGTTTTCATTTTACAGAGCGTGAGAGGGGTGGGGGGTGCTATAGTCATGAAACAAAGAGATTAAAGAAGGAGGCTGTCACCCACTCATTGGAGCCGTGATGGAACACAAGATGTGCCAGGAGAATAGAAGTGGGTCAGGTGTCGGGAAAGCGATAGCCATCTCATTTTTCACTGTGGAACGGGTGAATCTCCAAGGAGGAGATACACCTTGGTCTCCTTTCACAGGTCAAGAGAGGTCTTGATTCAAGCTGAGGAGAGTGACTAAGTCAGCAGATACAAATACATCTCGAAGCCTTGGGAATATATTTTAGGAATACTGTACATTTGTAGCTTCGGGGAAGGCTGTGGCCTCCCCTGGGGTGGAGCCAAGCAATCTATCATGAACATCCTTACTGCTAAGGCACGCAAATTGTATTTCCAAGCAATCATTTTCAATGCAATGCATTGCAACATAGCATTATCAATGGCATTTTGTACACTGACAAGTAGAACTATCCCAAACACAAGACATAGAGGCAATGTATTGGAATAATAGCATATGCTTTCTAAATCAATTCAAAAGCCAGCACTTGCTGGGTTTAGCTATCGCTGGTCTGTCTCCAAACAAACCAGAGTAAACCCAACAAGCGAAAGCATTTTGAACAGCTTGCCAGAGGATGACCCGCTGCAGTGAGTCACAACGTCTGGGTGACACGCTGAGATGTCCCCTCCGTGTCGTTGTGTGGGTGCGACGTATATTCACAGACGTCTCAACACCGTTGCGGTGTGGAAAACCTGTGATTTAGGATTCCACAGAGACAGGGTGAGGGAGCTAGGAGGGTGGGTGCTATGGCTCACTGTGGAATGTCTGGCCTCGGTGAGGTGATCATCAAAGACAGCAAGGGAGGCCATTTAGCCAACGTGGCGACAGGGAAGGCCAGGACTGGGATTACCAGTTGCCAAGTCGCCCACACACAACAATTTCAACTGTCCGTATATAGCACTTCACACTGTGAAACTGAACACCAAGTATTTTCTTGAAGTTTAGAGTGTGTCCCCTGGAGAATTCAAGAAAGTGTAATGGCTACTACCATAGGGATAAACTATGTTCATTTCCAAGAACGCTTGAGTAATGGTCTATTGTGCTTAAGTTGCTTTGAAGAGGATGGCTGACGGCTTGTCTGAGGCCGGCATCATGCCTGAGCTGTCAGGCTTAGTCTAATATCCATGCTTGGCTGGTGCGCTTGGCCAGAAGCAGTTCTGTTTAAACACAGTCTGGCTGGCCTGTAGACTGGCTCCTGTCTGCCTGGTATCTGGTGTCTTTGAACTGACGGCAGGTGTAGGCCATGTGGGAAGCTACGCCAGTGCTTTGCAAGAAAACACTTTTTTTTTTTTTTTCTTCTGTCTGGGGATGATAACTTTTGAAGATTGACTGCTGTTTCAGTTTTGTTATACAGTAGGACATTTCCTGGGAAGATGAAGCTCCCTGTGGTTGGCTTTTATAACCTATTAGTGACAGTCTTACATCGCACTGCAAGAGACACATTTTAATAGTCATCTCGCACCACTCTGCCATATAATTGTTTCTATACTGGCTTATTATAAAATAATGGACCGTGAAGTTTGGGGATGAAACTGACAAGGGGTAGACAGATTTTGACTCAACTCCGTAAATGTTTGCACTGCATACCCATGTTGGTGTCAACATGTTCGTCTTGGTCCCGAAAGCTTTGCTTGCATCGGGTGGAAGGTTCTGTTGCCCAGTTAAGACATTGTGTACATTGTTGTGGAGCTGACAGTGGCTAACTAGCTAGCTACAGTCACAAATGTCATTAAGTAACTAATGTCACATCACAAACCCGTGCGTGATTACCTATGATAGAACATCAGTATAGAAGCTATCACTTCTTAGGCTAGCTACCTAAAACGGCAAGACAGTTTCAGAAACGCCACAGGCAAAGGCCAGGGTGGTAACAAGTTGCTAGATATATTTCCACACTGTGATAACACCCTGTATTTTTGTACGCCCTTTGACTGGTTAGCTCCTGCGATTCCCACATATTGGTAGTCTAGCAGTTAGCATAGCTGTAAAACTAACTTACCGGTCCGGGCCCGGGAGTCAGGTCCTCATCTAGGAGCAAGACGCAGGACAGATGGCTTCTCCAGGTGAGGAAAATTGTATTATGCCTGCTGCTAGGATGTGCTCTTCTGTAGGATATATTCCAGTTTTCCAAAACCCAGAATGTGTTAGCCAGCTCCAGTAAATAGCTACCAAACCAGTTAAAAAATCAGTCAGCTTTGTTTTCCCTGTAGTATTTGCGCTGTTGAGCTAGTCTTTGTGGGACTGAACAATTAGCACTAACCAAGAGAGGGGTATCCTGTAGATCAGCGGTCCCCAACCTTTTTTGCACCACGGACCGGCAGGGACGGACGGAGGAAAGATAGGCCCTGGACTTTGATCCAAACTGGCCCACCAGAACCGGCCCCCGTATATGCCTACGCCACCACAGCTGCCCTGCTAATGCATGCACATTCTGGCTTTGATGTGATCTTAGTTAGCGACTTCCCCACCTAATGCAAGCGCAAAAAATAGTTTTTGGAGCTTTATGTAAAATAAACATAGCCGTTTTTCAATTGGTAAAACCTTGTCTGGTGACTGTGATGTCTTTTTGTCTCAATTTTTCAGCACCATCTTTACGTTTCATAGCCTGGTTTTCCATCGTTATATTGTTACTAGCTAGCTTTCGATCGGTCGTGACACCCGATCGTGCATTCCTATCCAGTTTATTCCGTGATATTGTTTGATTTCTGTCACGGCAGAAAATCCCGCTTCACAAAGGATGTTGGAAATGGAAGCAGGGTTTTCAGTGCTTTTGTGGCGATCTCAGGATACAGTGTTTCCCACAGATTAGAAAGCAATTTGTGGGGGTCGTTTGGCCCGTGTCTGACCGGGGGGGGGGGGGGGGGGGGGGGGATTTGTTACACAAAACTTTATTATATTAAATATTCATCAAAAATTATTCACACCTTCACAAAATCCCGACGCCCAACCCCAAATTGAACATACTCCAGCAGGTAAGAACTACCAAGAACCCTACACGACTGACTCACTGACCCAAATATGTAACCAACCTTGACAAGAACCACTGAAAACTCATGAATATGCTTCTCAGGTGAAAGGGAAAAAAGACGCCCCCTCCCCTCAAACCCCTTCCTCTCACCAATCTCGGTCCTCTGAACAAAGTACTTCACCCATCTCATGTTGCACACTTATTTCCTACACTCCACCCTCATGAAAATGAGCCTACTCTACTTCACAATGTTCTCATTGTCTCATGCTGCTCAACAGTGCCAGAAGTCTGAAAACCACTATACTGTCCATCTTTTCCTGGTCTGCCTGCTCGGTAGGTTAGGGGAATGTAAAATGTCTGGGGTTGGATCACAGGGGCTGATACTGTGACCTGAAAAGGAAAAAGCTGACAAAAGCATCCGTGGCATGCAGACAGTAGGGTAAGCCATTGCTTTTGAAGCGAACTAACAAAAGCGGACGGGGCCTTAACTCAATATGTTGTCCTTAAGTCCTTTACTTATCTGAGGAGAGAAAGAGATTGTGTCCAGGTGCCATCGGTGTTCTTGGGCAATGGATGCTAGGTAGCCATCTGTGTCT
Organism: Osmerus eperlanus; assembly: GCF_963692335.1. NCBI lineage: Eukaryota > Metazoa > Chordata > Actinopteri > Osmeriformes > Osmeridae > Osmerus > Osmerus eperlanus. The sequence continues at coordinate 2,795,267 of NC_085028.1, forward strand.
GTTGACATCACACTGAGTTATGTCCTCTTAATGCAGGTGACTGCGGTGTGTGTGCGCATGTGCGTGTGCGCGTGCACAGGCATGTGTGTGTACCAAGCTGGGGCTGAATCAAGGTCAGACACACGCGAGGGCTGTTGCGAAGACATTTTGGGCCCTTTATGCACCCTTTTCGTAAGTCCGCATTTCTGCAGAATTTGTCTGAGGGAATTGCCCACAATTCACAGTGTTGTGACGTGAAACACGAGGGTTACCAGGGGAAGCCTGTAAGTGAGAGAAAAACCTTCCTCATAAGACAAGAAAGAAGAAGAACGGTAAACAAACAAGCATGGAAGGAGCAACCAACCCTGACGTAAACATAGTTACAAATAAAAGTTTAACATGCAAGTTTAAAAACAAAGCTCACTGATTGTTCATATTGCCAGAACTGTGTGTAGTTTGTCCTATGACGATCAATTCCAAATATGCTTTAATCAGATTTGATCCAACAACATTACGATGATGCCGCAAAGTGCTGTCCCATTCCTATTCATAGCATTTTTTGCCCTTGCAGCCTCTTGTACTCAGTCTGTCAAGTAAGTCTGTGAGGGTTCAGGGTTTAAGGGGGGGAAATTGGGATTAGGCCTGAGTGTCTCTTAGTTTTCCCCTCTTTAACCTCAAACAAAGAGATAGAACCCAACAGACTTCACAGAAGAAAGAAACATGTTCTTATTAACCCTTGTGCTGCCTTCGGATCACATGACCCAAAGGTTCATAACGAACCATCGTTGTGTTTACCCAATTTTACCCAATACAAAAACAAATATATATATTTTTATTTTAACCTTCGCAATGTGGGGGGTCTGAGACAGCCCAACGGTTAAAAGAAAATGCTTCACTTTGTTTTTGTATGCGGTAAAGTTGTCGCAAGACAACGGTGGGTCACAATGACTGATGGGTCAGAATGACCCGAAGATAACACAAGGGTTAAAAGAACAAGCATTTCACACTGAGTACATAAAAATGCTGATGGATGTGTGAATCACCATGTGAGAATACTGACACACTTCTACTATACTACTCCGACTGAAACCAAAACAAGTCTCCCTGATTCTGAATAACTGCTGTCATTAGTCCAGGAAGGGGAGGGACTGTGACATAACAGCCTAGCTCCCCTGCTGTGCTGAGCTGTGAACAGAGCTGATGTTCCCCTCCAACTACTGAGCCCAACTTTTAATTAAACGTTATTAGTACAATGGAGAACTTAACAGAACTAATAAGTTGAGACAGGCACACTTCCCTTCCCTCGCAGAAACAACACAGAGTTCACACAGGAATGTCCCCAAAGCGAACCAACAAACAATATGGCCTTATAACTCAATACAGCATGCCCATTACAAAAACCTTACATTCCAGTCACTCCTTTTTTGATCTAATATTGTTGGACCCCCCCCCCCCACACACACACATCTACATGCAGTACATTAACTACAGTGATCAGAGCCCCTATCATGTTATTTGCTCTCTAGTCTAGTGATAGACAAAGAGGCGTGACTTGGCATGCTGTGACTGACATTAGTCATCAGAACAATAATCATAGGGGCTGGGTGTCCTGAGGGAGGATGCGATGTGGATAGTGGGTGGGTTGCCTTTAGTCACCCGGGATAGACCATAATAATAGGTTGTTTCTCACCATCTTCCGCTCCCACAGGATAATACCAACAATCTCAGCTGAATTGAGGGAAATACTTGGTTGCCGTAGCGATATGTCTTATTTTAGATAGATGTAGACAGCAGATCTTGGCTGTTGTCAGGCACATTGTGTGGGGATAAACATTCCTCTGACTGTGTTTGGCCTAAAGAGCAATTATGTTAGCCAAGAAGGGCTGGTTACTATTAATGTAATATGTTAAGCAAAATACCCCGCACATGAACTAATTGTACTCATAGTGTTATGTCAAGTTAATCATATATTGTAGCAAAGATTATCTTGTTTTAATCAATGTATTCAAATATTACATTATGAAATATGTGTGTCAGTATCGACTGAAGAATATGTACGGAAATAAAGGCAATCACCTGGGGTCAAACAAACTATGAGTCAACTCATAGTCAAGGAGCATCCATCCTTATCCAGGTGTGTGAAGGTGAGCGTGAATGAGTGGGTAAACAGAACCACAGGATAAAAGTATGCAGATTACTGTTGTGGGTGTAGTCCACTGAACTATATACATTGTAATCCATTTTAACTTCATAGTGACTCTTGAATATTATATATTATAATATTGAATATATTATTTTCATATTGAATCTACATTCATTAATTTTGAACGCCAAATGTGGTGATCCGTAACACATTAAACTATTGAGGATAACACCCAATAGACTATCCATTCCCATTGAACTGGTGTGAGAATAAATACCAGTTAGAAGTCGAAACAGGTATGTATTAGGCTACTTCATTTGTAATTGAAATAGCCTACTTGAGTCATTTCTTCAATGTCGGGCGTTCCCGTTACTTCGGTTAAATATTTAATGAATTACCATGCACGAGAGACAACCGGTGAAGCGGCTCTTCAAAAGAAACAATACTTGACCTAGTCCAATAGGCTACATTCATTTTAAATGAGTAAAGTTTCAAATATATATTAATGGCATATTCCTAATTAGGCAATAGTTCCTCGTAGCCTACAATATTGGTTGAACAAATGTCTTAAGTTTTTTTTGTTGCCAACATGAAACGATAGGTATTGGCTATTGTGATTGATGCTATTCGTGTAAAGTCAAACAACTACCAGCTAGATTTAAGCTGTAGCCTACTCGTACAGCACGATAATCTATTTGACAAAACTTACCTTCTATTTGAGTCGTTCGCAGCGAAATTGTTTCAGGGTGTGAGTCGGAGTCTGTAAAAAAGCCGTCAAGCGACAAATGGGGACGGTCAGATGTCAGTAGGTGGCCTAGTTAGGTGGGTCGGCAACAAAGGTTTGACAAACACTAAAGACCAAATAAAATTTGCTCTGCAAACTTGTAGAAAAAGCGAATATTATTTTAAGTTCTACGATGAGGGCGTATTGAACATTAGGGCTAGTATCCGTTTACCACACATTCTCAGTAAATATTCCACCACCGTTTCATTCCTGTCTGTGGCAAGAGCATGCCTTCTCCGTGAACACCGGGCAAATAATTCAATGGAATGGACTAGTGGGCGGAGTTCGTTCTTTTATCGCCTGCTCTCCTGCAGACCTGCACTAAGGTACCAGGGTATATAGGAGAGCGTGAACCCACGGTCAAAACTTGATCCATACCTTAACTATTGCTTAATTCGGGTAAAAGTAAGCTTTGGGGCTCAATAGACATTTTCAAAATTGTCATTGTCAAAATATTTGACTGAAATAGACAATGGTATGCAATTTCAAAAATCAATGCACCCTGTAGGCTACCTTCATACACTGCACACAAAGATTTATTTACACCTTATGGCCCCCAAGACACTGCACAAGAAAGCCTGGCTATCGAATTGTTTGTAACCTCAAGTAGGCTACTTTTTTTGCGTAAACACACTGACCCTGATTGATCCAATTGTTTTTGAATGAGTGGGGTGGAACCTCTCAACCCCTTTCATCATTAAACCACAATTTTTGTGGCTTAATGAGTCCTACTGTGTTGAGCTCTGGCACTTGTTTGAAAAGCATAATAATCAGAATCCAGTAGCCGTGGTTTCCACAGCCATCCTCTAATATGTCCTGTTCTGACCAGCTGTCGAGCTCCTTTATTAATTATGTAAAATATTTTCATAGTCACTTACTGTATTATGTGAAATATACTGTTGATGATAGTGGTAATCAATAAGCATATGAAGTTTTAATTGGTCATTGTGATAGAAATGAAAGTGAAAAAGGGACATTAAAAAGTGACAAACAATCTCATTGGTGCACAGCTGTTTTAAATCAACTCTCTTTCCAGAAACTGTCTCATGCAATATTGCACACTACAAGTAGTAGGCCCTAGACAAAGCACCCAAAATGTTCTGAATCAAATACAATATTTTACTTAATAATGCTTGGATGTGGAAAGCAATTTACATTTACAGTTAATTCGATGAAGATTGTTGCATTTTATTCTGATTCATTGTTGTCACCTGTCTGATGGTGGTTAGAATGACAGGATGTAAGGTGGGAGGAGACTGGGTGAAAAAAGGAATATCAAGTGACTTTTATCTCTAAGGAAACTGCAGAGATTTCTATTTTAGTCTGTCAGAAATTCAATCTGACGTGGGTTGAATCTTGAATTGTATTTGATTCATTAAATGGATCCACCGTGTACCCTATGCTTGGCACTGGATTTGGTGTTCGTAGCACTAAAGGATAGGCCTGTCGATGCATTCATCTGTTCATTTATGTGGTTTAATTTACAATTAGGCAGAGAATGAACAACCGGAAGAAGTAATGGAATATGAATAATAGAAACCCAATTAATTCCTCCATGAAATTAAGCATGCCAGCGGAATCTATTTGCATTTCAAACACAGAGACTCGACTCCCGTGCACTCAGCATGGAGGGGAAAGGAACTGTGGAGTCACCATGTTCAGAAGATTGAACTTCCTGTGACATTTCATGTCTGATGGAACTGAAGCAGACCTCCTGCTCCCTCTCGCCTCAGTCAGGCATTAGTCATCCACACCAGCTGGTTTCTTCAGTCTGAAGCTCCCTCTCAAAAAGGCCAACCAGCAGGGAGGGAGAGGGGTGGTGCTGGGGAGGTGGCAAACCAGAGGTCTGATACTGGTGTTAGGGGCTTGGGGGTGGGTTGCAATTGAGCTTGACTCTTATGTCATATAATCACACACACAAGCTTGCATGCGCGCACACACACACACAAGAATTCACAGTCACGCACACACAAGCACACACACACATATAGGTACACAGGAGGGGGTAACAGCTTGTGAGGACTCCAGGGTCAGGAGGGGGGCAGGAGTTGAACTGGGCCAGTGGAATGAAAAGAGTCAGAGTGTAATGAGGACACAGGTTAAACTGGGTTGTTTAACTGTCCAGACAACAAAGAGATACAGTCATGTTGTTGTATACAGTATACTTGGGAAATGTGGGAAACAGTATCCTATAAGTACTGTGACAAGGGGGCCTTGTCAGCCATGGGCCTGGCAGCCCGTTGGCCTCGTTACAGGAGCAAAGCCTCAACGAGGCACACCTGTTCCTCATCTACCTCACGCCTGGTGAGTACAAAAGGGGACAAACAGGGGCAATAGGGGGGTTGACATGGTTTTGTGCTACACAGACTTGCCGTAGGAGAAACGAGACCAACCACATGAGCCAGGAGGGCTGAAGGAAGAGACCCTGGGAGAACAAGAAACACGCCGACGTAACTCAGTTTTTGTTAATGTTTTTAGTTTTGTACCAAAAGGTGCTATTAAAACCCTTTGGCGTACCTTCTCTCTTGGGAGTCTGTCTCCGTGCTTCACAGTACTCATAAGTTTAACGTAAATCTTATCATATCACAAGTAATAGCTAAGGAGTCAATATAGCCAACTGTAATTCTGATGATGAATAAGCACCATTTAAATGTTAAACCATAGAAACTATGCATCATACAGTATATCCATATATTGATAAATGTTATCCCTCCACGCTCAAGAACCTTTCAGTGTCACGTCCCATGTGTTTTTGTAAGATAATCTCACCATCTAGTGGTTGTAGGCCTACAATGTCATGTAGTTAGAGCAAGGAATCATTCATAAAGTTTAGTCTTTTGAATTCCTCTTTTGAAGATGTGTGCCAGTGGATGAAAAAGATGAATCATCTGTTCTACTGTGCTTAATTATATTATAATTACTGTAAAGATTAGCGCAGCCAAATTAGATCAGTTCCAAAGATTATATTAATAAAACCAAACCTCATTAAAATGATTTTAATGAGCTACTGTAGCTAGATTCTGACCTCAATTAAAATAGTGCAAATGTTTTCCCACAGTAAAATACGTACAATGTAAGACACTAACTTTGTTGTCCCAGGAGAAGATGACCTGCATAGAACACCAGAGGGCATGCCATTTCAAGTGGGATTCCTCCACTCATCAGTCTAAAAGGAATGTGACTTGCCAGCTCAGCACATCCTGTGGAGCACAAGAGGTGCAAAACTTAATAAAAGAATAAGGAAGTCAAAATAAGTTTGATGTGACAGCTTAAAGCCATCTGACACTGTAAACCAAATGACTGCTGTTGGCTATATGTTCTTGATTGAGAATGTAACTCTACACCCAATTCTTTTTGTTGCGTGAGGTTACATCAGGAGAGTTGAAACCTCACTAAGGTCTTGCATCACGGGCATGGCAACCCAATCCATCTCAATGGATCCCTTATGTTGCTCTTTGTGCAGACAGAAGCTGTAGCTGAATTCATCAAACATTGGGCAGTATCAAAAGGACTTAAAACTCCATCCCTGAAATACTGCCGGATGTCTGTGTTTGACAAAACAGTAGGGAAAAACTAATGCAACACAGAGTCCATGTGAATGTTTAACAGTTATTTTGGCTCAGGTAATACTTTTGGCCCAGGTGCCAGTTTAAAGGCATTAAAGCACTTGTTAAAAATGGAAATGTAAAACTTCAGATCAATAAATAAAATCTGACTAATTAGTAAACTATGCTATAACATGCTGCTGTTTAACCCTGTGTAGGCTAATGAAAGAGCTCTAGTACCATCAAAGAACCTTCCAGATGAAAACCAAGACATTCACATTTCTTCTTCGTCTTCATCTAGAAGCTATTCACACTTCACACCAACATTTGTTTAGAGAAGACGTAAACCAAACCACCTGTTTGATAATTCCCATTGGAGACAATTTGACCCATGCCGAGCCCATTCTTTACAGGTGCTGAGAAATGTCCATGTTGAGCTCCTGCTGAATGACAAACAGAGCCTGAGGTGAAGGGGTTGAGCAGGTGGGATTAGGTGGACAGGGATTTTTTTGTTGGATCTCTAGGCACTTGGTTTGCTCTCTAGGTTTGTTCAAGCCTTGGGGGAGCTCTGCTGGTAATTAACAAAAGGGCCGTCTCGTCTTGTGAGAGCAGTTTACGACAGGGCGGCAGAAAGGGGGGAGGACAACTGAAAAAAGGCTCGGAAATACAGACCCTCTCACAAGCACTGCTCATAGATCAATGTGATACTAGATTCAGATGCTAAATTATCATTTATAAAATCAATTTTCTTGAGTTTGTGTCTCAGAGTTAAGTAATGGACATATACTTAATTGACTTTGAAGGCTACTGTGAGAGCACAATAAAAACTAGAGAGGGTACAATTTCTGGGGAAATTGTAGGGTGTGCTTGCTTGCGTCGGTTGCACAGGGGTCCGTTTTTGAATGACATTTTTACAACTGATATTTCTGTATATTTTATATAAAAATGCATACTTATTATTTATAAAGATGACATAGATTTAAAAGCATTTTTTTTTTGCTGCTCATTTACAACTGAAAATACGAGTGAAGTGTAGATAGAAATAGATGTTTTCTCATTTCCCCTGCAAGAGGCAGCCTCATCGTTGAAACAAAACGAAAAAATTGGGCAGACCGGTGTAAAAACTGACCTAATCTCTATGACTTAAACGTCATTTTAAGTTTTTCCCTTCTCATGATATTTTCAGGCATTTAGCCTACTCATTGCATTCATTCATTAATAAAGAACCCCCTTTGAAGATTATTCTACGACGTTGCCCGGCAGTAGAAGATGGAATCGCGATTCAAACAGTACCATCTGCTAACGGAAAATATGCCCCCCAAAACGTAAATAAGCTTGACATTTATTTAGTGGAAAATCGCTCATTCATAAAAAGATCACTGGTAGCGATCATTGTCAGTAACAACGCAAAATGCGATATAGCCCTGTGTGGAGAAGCTGCCCCTGTAAATTGTACTACTACGGCACAGTACTAGACTACTGCTGTGTTCGTCTTGGTACTGTAGCGATTGCGTTGGTTGAATTGGATTTAACGTTCCGTTGTACGGTTTAAGCTGATATTAATTATTTTCATGAACAGATTGACAACGTTTAGGCTGTGGCAATGAAGTTCAGGTTAGTAGTTAGATAGACTTTTGATTTAAGTAAGGGGAGTGCCGAACATGTTCTGTCGCCGTTTGATTTCCTAAACAGCTGTGTAGTGTAGATGTTTTTGTAGTGCATCTCACGTAAACTACAGCGTTGCAGTGAGCTACACTGGTTTGAAACCACAGGTAATGGTAATTTCACCAACAAATCGTTTACTAATGTCAGAATAAACCCTACAACGAAAATGTATATGTGAGGAATGTTTATTTTAACGATTGAAAACAGATAACGCTACATCATAGACCACTGTAGTATGTGTTGCCCGGGCAACACAGGCTAATGTCATGATGCTAATACTTCAGTGAAATAGTAGACTACTGTTTCCGAAAGTAGATGTACTTCCTTAATAATATCAGCTTATACTGTGCATTACACATCACAATTGTGTGTCATATCACAAAGTAAAATGAGTAAATAGTTATCACCCTGGCCTCTTTGCTTGTGGCGTTTCTGCAGCTGCCTTGCAGTAAAGCTATAGTTAGCCTAGCTATCCCCCAAGTTAACAGATGCGAAACGAATGTTCTGCCAAAGGTAGTCACGCGTGTTTTCGTGACGTTAGTGACGTAGTGACGTTAGTAACGTCAGTGACTGTGGCTAGCAAATTAGCCACCGTTAGCTTCACTTTTCGCCACAAAAACTTAACTTCAGCCTAAACCATGCAACGGAACGTAAATTCCAATAGAAGCATCTCAATCGCTACCAAGACGAAACTTTTGACACCTACGTTGTCTATGTAGCCCAAATATTGACTGAGTTTTAGGGGGGCAAAAAGAAATAAAAATAATAATAAGTAGAGAGGGTACAATTTCTGGGGAAATTGTAGGGTGTGCTTGCTTGCGTCGGTTGCACAGGGGTCCGTTTTTGAATTACATTTTTACAACTGATATTTCTGTATATGTTATATAAAAATGCATACTTATTATTTATAAAGATTACATAGATTTAAAAGCATATTTTTTTTGCTGCTCATTTACAACTGAAAATACGAGTGAAGTGTAGAATGAAATAGATGTCTTCTCATTTCCCCTGCAAGAGGCAGCCTCATCGTTGAATCAAAACTAATAAATTTGGCAGACCGGTGTAAAAATTGACCTAATCTCTATGATTTAAACGTCATTTTAAGTTTTTCCCTTCTCATGATATTTTCAGGCATTTAGCCTACTCATTGCATTCATTCATTAATAAAGAACCCCCTTTGAAGATTATTCTACGACGTTACAGTACCCGGCAGTAAAAGATGGAATCGCGATTCAAACAGTACCATCTGCTAACTGAAAATATGCCCCCAAAACGTAAATAAGCTTGACATTTATTTTGTGGAAAATCGCTCATTTATAAAAAGCTCACTGGTAGCCATCATTGTCAGTAACAACGCAAAATGCGATATAGCCCTGTGTGGAGAAGCTGCCCCGGTAAATTGTACTACTACGGTACAGTACTAGACTACTGCTGTGTTCGTCTTGGTACTGTAGCGATTGCGTTGGTTGAATTGGATTTAACGTTCCGTTGTACGGTTTAAGCTGAAATTAATTATTTTCATGAACAGATTGACAACGTTTAGGCTGTGGCAATGAAGTTCAGGTTAGTAGTTAGATAGACTTTTGATTTAAGTAAGGGGAGTGCCGAACATGTTCTGTCGCCGTTTGACTTCCTAAACAGCTGTGTAAGTTAGATGTTTTTGTCGTGTGTCTCGCGTAAGCTACAGCGTTGCAGTGAGCTACACTGGTTTGAAACCACAGGTAATGGTCATTTCACCAACAAATCGTTTACTAATGTCAGAATAAATCCTACAACGAAAATGTATATGTGAGGAATGTTTATTTTAACGATTGAAAACAGATAACGCTACATCATAGACCACTGTAGTATGTGTTGCCCGGGCAACACAGGCTAATGTCATGATGCTAATACTTCAGTGAAATAGTAGACTACTGTTTCCGAAAGTAGATGTACTTCCTTAATAATATCAGCTTATACTGTACATTACACATCACAATTGTGTGTCATATCACAAAGTAAAATGAGTAAATAGTTATCACCCTGGCCTCTTTGCTTGTGGCGTTTCTGCAGCTGCCTTGCAGTAAAGCTATAGTTAGCCTAGCTATCCCCCAAGTTAACAGATGCGAAACGAATGTTCTGCCAAAGGTAGTCACGCGTGTTTTCGTGACGTTAGTGACGTAGTGACGTTAGTAACGTCAGTGACTGTGGCTAGCAAATTAGCCACCGTTAGCTTCACTTTTCGCCACAAAAACTTAACTTAAGCCCAAACCATGCAACGGAACGTAAATTCCAATACAAGCAACTCAATCGCTACCAAGACGAAACTTTTGACACCTACGTTGTCTATGTAGGCCAAATATTGACTGAGTTTTAGGGGGGCAAAAAAAATAAAATAAAAATAAATAAATAATATATATGTGAGAGAACAAAGGTTGTGCTCTCGCCGAAGGCTTGAGCACACCCAATAATAATATATATGTGAGAGAACAAAGGTTGTGCTCTCGCCGAAGGCTTGAGCACACCCAATAATAATATATATGTGAGAGAACAAAGGTTGTGCTCTCGCTGAAGTCTTGAGCACACCCAACTAGAGAGGGTACAATTTCTGGGGAAATTGTAGGGTGTGCTTGCTTGCGTCGGTTGCACAGGGGTCCGTTTTTGAATTACATTTTTACAACTGATATTTCTGTATATTTTATATAAAAATGCATACTTATTATTTATAAAGATGACATAGATTTAAAAGCATTTTTTTTGTTGCTGCTCATTTACAACTGAAAATACGAGTGAAGTGTAGAATTAAATTGATGTCTTCTCATTTCCCCTGCAAGAGGCAGCCTCATCGTTGAAACAAAACGAATAAATTGGGCAGACCGGTGTAAAAATTGACCTAATCTCTATGACTTAACCCTCGTGCTGCCTTCGGGTCACATGACCCAAAGGTTCACAACGAACCATCGTTGTGTTTACCCAATTTCACCCAATACAAAAACAAATAAAAATAATTTTCTTTTAACCATTGCAATGTGGGGGGTCTGAGACAGCCCGACAGTTAAAAGAAAATGCTTCACTTTGTTTTTGTATGAGGTAAATTTGTCGCAATACGACAGTGGGTCACAATGACTGATGGGTCAGAATGACCCGAAGATAACACAAGGGTTAAACGTCATTTTAAGTTTTTCCCTTCTCATGATATTTTCAGGCATTTAGCCTACTCATTGCATTCATTCATTAATAAAGAACCCCCTTTGAAGATTATTATACGACGTTGCCCGGCAGTAGAAGATGGAATCGCGATTCAAACAGTACCATCTGCTAACGGAAAATATGCCCCCCAAAACGTAAATAAACTTGACATTTATTTAGTGGAAAATCGCTCATTCATAAAAAGCTCACTGGTAGCGATCATTGTCAGTAACAACGCAAAATGCGATATAGCCCTGTGTGGAGAAGCTGCCCCGGTAAATTGTACTACTACGGCACAGTACTAGACTACTGCTGTGTTCGTCTTGGTAGCGATTGCGTTGGTTGAATTGGATTTAACGTTCCGTTGTACGGTTTAAGCTGAAATTAATTATTTTCATGAACAGATTGACAACGTTTAGGCTGTGGCAATGAAGTTCAGGTTAGTAGTTAGATAGACTTTTGATTTAAGTAAGGGGAGTGCCGAACATGTTCTGTCGCCGTTTGACTTCCTAAACAGCTGTGTAGTGTAGATGTTTTTGTAGTGTGTCTCACGTAAGCTACAGCGTTGCAGTGAGCTACACTGGTTTGAAACCACAGGTAATGGTAATTTCACCAACAAATCGTTTACTAATGTCATAATAAATCCTACAACGAAAATGTATATGTGAGGAATGTTTATTTTAACGATTGAAAACAGATACATCATAGACCACTGTAGTATGTGTTGCCCGGGCAACACAGGCTAATGTCATGATGCTAATACTTCAGTGAAATAGTAGACTACTGTTTCCGAAAGTAGATGTACTTCCTTAATAATATCAGCTTATACTGTACATTACACATGACAATTGTGTGTCATATCACAAAGTAAAATGAGTAAATAGTTATCACCCTGGCCTCTTTGCTTGTGGCGTTTCTGCAGCTGCCTTGCAGTAAAGCTATAGTTAGCCTAGCTATCCCCCAAGTTAACAGATGCAAAACGAATGTTCTGCCAAAGGTAGTCACGCGTGTTTTCGTGACGTTAGTGACGTAGTGACGTTAGTAACGTCAGTGACTGTGGCTAGCAAATTAGCCACCGTTAGCTTCACTTTTAGCCACAAAAAATTAACTTCAGCCTAAACCATGCAACGGAACGTAAATTCCAATAGAAGCAACTCAATCGCTACCAAGACGAAACTTTTGACACCTACTTTGTCTATGTAGGCCAAATATTGACTGAGTTTTAAGGGGGCAAAAAGAATAATAACTAGAAAAGGCTGTTCCTGCGAAACAGCAGTGAGAATGCTGAAAACCTGAATGGGGATAGCTGACCATGCTAAAAAAGCTGAAAAGTTAAAATTTAGTAGAAAGTTATGAGCTGAAGCTTCAAAGCAACCGAAAGGTATTTTTGAAAGGGGCTGGAGCAGCATTCCAACAATGATTTGAAAGGATTTACCATTACTTTTAAAGGGAGAATAATTTGCACAAAAATCTTAATATTTTAAAAAGTATAAAAGTGAGAAATGAGAAAATACCCGCAAGCTGAAAGCTGAAATGAATTTCAAAAATGTGTGAGTCACACAAAAGAGGCAGTGTGGAAGCTGAACTGCATCATCTTAACAAAGCTAAGAGCTAAAATAGCCTACAATGTGGGAGAAGCTGAACTGTTAAACAGAAGAAGTAGGCTAGCTAGTCGTAACAAGAATATTATCGTTTTAACAGATTAAATTATAGTTGGGATAGTATTAGCAGTAGCAGATGTAGCCTATGCGTTTACTCGGCTTTCTTAGTTGGATTCAATGTGTTGATGGAATGAAACATACAGCAGTAGGGCCGATACAGGAAGACACGGCGACACTGTTGCAGAAGGATGATGGTGCTAGTTTTGTCCGTGGAGCATACAACGATTAATAAAAAAGAATCATGTAGACGCGTTTATTGAGTAATCGCATAACTAATTACACATGTAAACGGAGTAATCGTATTATTGGCATAAACCGACAATTGCTAGTAATCGTGTTTCTCATGGTCCAGTAAACGTACCAATCACCTGTGTGAGAGACTGAGTGGTGCGTGTCTGTCGTTACGGTGATGGTGCAGCTATGATTGCTAACGCGCTGAGGGCAGAGAATAAGAGAAATTTAGCTAGAATCCACACCTCAAACAAGATAACCTAGACGCAAAACTGTACGTCCAATCCAAAATATAAGGATATTTTCCGAGACCCAAGACTCTGCCGAAACCAGAGATATTCTTTATATGTCTGTGCAGTCAGAAATACGACTCTACCTGCAGTTTCAAAAACGTGTTCCTTTTGCTTTCCTGGTGCTTGTTTGTTTGGTTGCCACGGTGATGGCGCAGCTGTGATGGCTAACGAGCTAGGCAGAGAGAAAAACGAACATTTACCTAGAATCCACACCTCAAACAAGTTGACCTAGACGCAAAACTATACGTCCAATCCAAAATATAAGGATATTTTCCGAGACCCAAGACTCTGCCGAAACCAGAGATGTCCTTTATATGTCTGTGCGGTCAGAAATACGACTCTATCGGCAGTTTCAAAATCTTGTTCCTTCTTGCTTTCTCTGACTGATTTTACTCACCTCTCCATTGAAGTTAGTGAGAGAATTTGAAAGGCTGCTCTCGCTTCAAGGCTCATAGCTGAAAATCTGTAAATGTGAGCTCTTTAGTAGTTACATTGGCTGAAAGAGGACAATTTTCCCTACATTTTAAGGTATAACTTGTTTCTGTAAGTTAAACTATATGAACGTTAGAGGAATTTGTTTGACAAATTAGTTGAATATCAGAAAAAGAGCAGCAAGCAGAGTGTGCCACTCTGCCTGCTGCTCATTCATAAAAATCAAGAAGGAGCAAACATTTTAATGTATTTCAAACTGTCATAATTCAAAATTGGCTGAACATTTGAAAAAGCTGAATCATTTGGGAATAGCTGAATGTCTTGTGAACATTTTAAAGGTTGAATGGTGTCTCTAGCTGAAAGTAAGCTAAAGTAGTTACGTTTGAAAGAGGAGGAAGCTTTTTAATGATTTGAAAGGATTTACCATTACTTTTAATGGGAGAATAATTTGCACAAAAACCTTAATGTCTTAAAAAGTATAAAAGTGAGAAATACCAAAAGTCATAGCCATCATCTCCTGAAGGAGCTGAACGTTTTGATACAAAAGTTGTAGGAATCGGTTAAAGTATGCAGAACGAGTTAAAGGCCAAAAAACGGCGGAAGAACTGAGAAGTTGAAAAACAATAGTGAGAATGCTGAACAGCATTCTCACAATAATATATATGTGAGAGAACAAAGGTTGTGCTCTTGCCGAAGGCTTGAGCACACCCAATAAAAATAATAATAATATATATGTGAGAGAACAAAGGTTGTGCCCTTGCCGAAGGCAAAGCACACCCAAAAAAGCCATTGCTACTGTAAAAAAGAGGTTGCATACGCTTCTCTTTACAGACGGCATTGTGCCAAAAGTAAAAAATGCAACGTTTGTGTCAAAGTATTATGTTTCGACCCCTTCAACAGTGCATTAGATGAAATGATGCAAACCCTGCCACTGTTGCGTTGTGGGAACCTGGGAGGGTCTTTTCACAACAGAGTTGGACTGACAACTAGTCTGAACCACCAGTCTAGGCCCTGTAGCTAACCTCCCTTCCTCCCCCATCCTGATCTACCCTACAATCAGCTGCTCCGACAAGAGAGGACGTGGCAGTATGGGTGTGGGGAGGGGGAAGAGGGGATGAAGAGGTCTAGCAGCAACATGCACCAAGTCTTCAACAACAGTTCAAAAACTCCATAACCTCCACTTCCCCTTTTGTGACTGCCAATAACCTATTGTCATTCCTAAATCTAATGTAGCATTTTCCAGATGTGTACAGTTAGCAAACATTTAGCTCAAATCAAATATAATAGCAAGCTAGAGTGGTCTTTTCTAAACATATCATAAAATTGAAAACATTAAGCATGTGAAATGGGATATGATGAAAGTTTTGAATAAGGTTGAGTCAGACCATAGAGGAGCACTAGGACCTAGCAGCAGTGGGCTGTCTGCCCCATTTCCAGCTGCCTTTACTGTGAGGGTAGGTCTAACTTCCTGAGAGAAAAACAAGGAACTCATTTAAATAGTCCAGGCCCATATTCCAGAAGTTTCTTTTCCAGGGTATATAGGGGCGTTGCAGTCTGCTATACTAGTGCTCAAGACAACAAACGTAAGTGGAGAAATCCAGTTGATCTGTGCAAGGTAAGGATATAAGCATAATGATTTTTGTTTTGTAAAGGACATTGAGAGGGAAAAAAGCATGTTTTTTTCCCCACAAATAAAGGTATATTCATTAGTGGCCCACTGCATTTGCAATAGGGCTCAGAATAGGTTTTGATTGTGCATGCTGTTTAACATTTTGCAAGGCATCATGACTTCAAAAAAGATTCTGCAGTACTTTTGTAATACATTGTTGACATTGTGCATACCGGTTATTATAAATACACAAAAGAGATTTGAAGTGTAGTCTGTTTTCTGAGTTACTTACGTTGTGCAATCACAGCTGTCTTTCATAATAACATTGATGCCTGCTGATGCATGCCACTACGTTATTGTACTGATGGTTACAGTAAATTCACGAGAGAACCAAAAAGAACATAATGAATTCCATGAATTCCGTTGTTTTGAAAAGTATTTGATCAAGGACAAAATTGCTGTAAATAGCTGGGCTTAATTCCAACACAATCGACTTTTGACTGAATCACATTCCATTGAAAACTTTGGGAATGGGTGGTGGATCTCAACTTACTTTTATTCTCTGGAAGTTAATTCTGGTCCACTGTGTCAAAGCTTATTGGATAACCTTTTTTTCCCCCAGTGAAGGCCTCTAACCAACAGTTGCATGATGCTGATGAACTGTGAAACTCAACAAAAAATGATTTTATGTGAAACTTTTCCAATGGCCCTTGCAGCAAGGGCAGATAAAGCTAATTTAACTTTAAGAACTAAAACCAATGCATAGTTTCTCCATATGAGTGATTTTATGTTTTACTACCTGCTCTATGGAGATTACGTTATGCACCTCTTGTCTTTCAGAATGAAAATCGCAGACATCAGTATGAAAACAATTGAAGGTATATAAAATGATGCAAAGTTATAAATACCACAAGACTGAGCAGAGCTGCCAGTGTTCAGCTAATATCTTGTGGATGTTCATTTTTAGGGGATAGAGAAGCAGTCTTACAAACATGTAACAACAAGCTGGGTCCAATTGAACTTCTAGTTGATAGGCTTATTCTGACGCTATATTTGTATGCCTAGTTTGTCCACGTTGGCAGGATGATGCTCATTCTGCCTGTTGCTTAATATCCTTCACTAGCCTTAGCTAGCTCCAAGTATGGTTGCCTATGCATGGCATTACATTATAAAAAATACAAAATGGAATGCCTCAGTATAGTGCCTAAATTCAGTATAATTATTTATATTTTTATTAAGCACAGAAGTCTATCTAGCTATCAAAGGCAGGCAGATGGAATTCAAAATCACAAAGTTTAGAGAAAATACTCAAATACATCGTTCTAGATGTTTCTACTTCATGTGGACAGCAACAGAGGGAGGTATCAAATTACTGGCCCCCGTCAGCATAGAGTGGAGAGGCTGTCAGCAGCACAAGAGAACTTCAGCTGCTGCCGACGTGGCAGCAAATATGGCCGCCACTACTTCACCAACCCTGCCTTACTTTTCTGCAACAGTTCAATCATCAACTGACAGACCTCAAAGTGACAATGTAGATCAAATGCATACCTATTCAGCAGTTAAAACATCGTTGTGGCTTTCCTGGTTGGTCAACAAACACATCCAGGTTGTGATACCAATGCATACATAGTAGCCACCGTCATTAACGTCAAACTCTTATGACCCTGTCTTCTTTCAGGCTTCAATAGCTTCTCTTGGAGACTGAAAGAATGTGGGTAAGGAACCTCATAGCTCTGAGCGTGCTGGCCCTGGCGGCCACTGGCGAAGACAAGAAGCTGAGCAGCCATGCTACCAAGCTGGCTGACAACAGCGCTGACCTGGCCTTCAGCCTCTACCACAACATGGCCAAGGAGAAACACGTGGAGAACATCCTCATCTCACCAGTGGTGGTGGCGTCCTCCTTGGGCATGGTGGCTCTTGGAGGCAAGGCCTCTACCGCGTCCCAGGTCAAGACTGTCCTAAGCGCAGACTCCATCAACGATGAGAGTCTTCACTCGGGCCTGTCGGAGCTGCTGACCGAGGTTAGCGACGCCAAGGTGCGCAACACAACCTGGAAGATCAACAACCGCCTCTACGGCCCCAGCTCGGTGTCCTTTGCCGAAGACTTTGTGAAGAACAGCAAGAAGCACTACAACTATGACCACTCAAAGCTCAACCTCCGGGACAAGAGGAGTGCGGTGAACTCCATCAACGAGTGGGCAGCAAAGTCGACGAACGGCAAGCTACCGGAGATCACCAAGGAAGTGGAGAACGCAGATGGAGCCACGATCGTTAATGCTATGTTCTTTAAGCGTATGTAGAGTTCAGTATTCGCAAGACCTTATTTGTCAACAGCTTGTTTTGTGTTGAGAGTAGAAGTGATTAGTTACTAGGTATGAAATGATATGGAAGGTCTGGTATGATCAGGAAGTGAACACACTACTGTTCTGTATCTACAGCTCACTGGGAGGAGAAGTTCCATCACAAGATGGTGGACAACCGTGGCTTCCTGGTGACTCGCTCCTTCACTGTCTCCATTCCCATGATGCACCGCACAGGTACGTTTTGCCCAGCCTTTCAGAAAAGCTATTTTCACTAATTCATCAAACCTAACCAAATGCAAGCTTATCCAATCGTCGGGTGATCATTTTTGCTCTTTACAGGTTTGTATAAATTCTATGACGACACTGTGAACAAGCTGTATATACTGAACATGCCCCTGGGCCAGAAGCAGTCGAGCATGGTGTTCATCATGCCCTACCATTTGGCGCCCCTGGAGAAGCTGGAGAAGCTACTGACCAAGCAGCAGGTGGAGACCTGGATGAGCAAGATGGAGGAGAGGGCTGTGGCCGTCTCCCTGCCCAAAGTCAGTGTGGAAGTCAGCCACAACCTCCAGGTAAAATACCAGTCAGATCAAAGCTGTAGGTTTTTACATGACACTGAACATTGTCACTGATAGATGGAATGGCACTAAGACTTTCAGTAGTGCCGTGCTAATAGCGTTTCTCTAAGCCCGGTCACCAGTAGGCATTACAATGCATTTGAAGAGATTCTTCTACTTTCTAGAAACACCTTGGTGAGCTTGGTCTGACGGAAGCTGTGGACAAGGCCAAAGCCGATTTGTCCAACATTTCTGGAAAGAAAGACCTTTATCTCTCCAATGTGTTCCATGCCTCTGCCCTGGAGCTGGACACAGAGGGAAACCCCTTTGACACCAACATCTTTGCCTCTGAAAAGCTGAGGAACCCTACGCTATTTTACGCCGACCATCCATTCATCTTCCTGGTGAAGGACAACAAGACTAACTCCATCCTCTACATTGGCAGACTTTTGCGGCCCAAAGGCGACAAAATGCGGGACGAGCTTTAATTAATGGAATTGTTTGCAGTGGCTAGTTCGTGTATCATTTCTTAAGAGCTTCTTAACGAATCTGGGAAACGTGGCCATTGTTAGTGTAACAATGACTATTACCTCAGTAGCACAGTAACATTCCAACAGGTAATTTTGGAATTGAATATCATGGTCTACAGTTAGGGAAAAGGTGTATTTAAGTTTAAATGAAATGCTTTTTTGATCTAACAAATACCCCATTTTCAAGAAAATTACCACTGAATCTGCAGTATGTATGGCAAAACCAACAGCATGCTTATACTAAGAATGGTCTCAACAGTTATGCATTTTATTTTTGTTTGTTAGATTTGTTTTTGGGCTACTGCATGTGTACATACATAATCTTTAAATGTTTTAAGAAAATAACATTTCTGCACAAAATGGTGTTCTTTTTCAGGCTTCCACTGTTTTTGCATCTCAAGTGCACTGAAATGTTTCTCTGATTCAGTCAAGCATGTTAAAGAAAGTTTGTAAGTTTGACAAAGTTGTGTAGCTCAATTTGCCAACAATTATGTGAAACCTGTTTACCTATTTTTGTACCTGTATTTGCCACAAATCTGTTCAGCAAAATTGTTTCCCTTTTTTCAATAAAAAGAAACAACTTTGTCATTTGGCTGTCAGATGTATTGTAGTTTACCGAAGATATCATTCATTGTACAGACCAGGATTAAAACCGTGTCCTAGATGTACAAGGATTACTTTTTTCTCAGGCTTATTCTACACCATGGGGAGCTCAATGAGCCCCATGACAACAATCTTTCCATTCGACTTGAGGGGAAGTATTTCACGTCTGGACTGGAATGTGACGATTTGACCGAGGGCTTTTGTCTCCCTCCGATCATGTCACATCCCCTAAGTGTAACTTTGCAGTTGGTTCAACCCAGTGCTTGGATGCCTAAGAAACTTTCACTCATGCTTGGATATCCTACTTAAATAGTGTACTAACTGTGATGTTGGAATCTGGAGCACAGGTTTCACATGGTGAGGAAGGGCTGAGGGATCATTCTTAACTGACTCCAAAAGACACACGTTGAAGCACAACACCTTTTGACACAGTCTGGAAAAATAGAGGAGGGAACCGACAAGGGATGGTTGGCGCCTTCCACTGGCAGAGTAGGGTAATCAAATGGGAATGTATTTTAGTATTCCAGGTATTCAAGCAAAACAATTACTTATTTTTAGTTGCAGTAATTTGTGTTGTACACAAAGGACAAGGACAGTATTACAAATCCATGATTTATTTAATTAAATATGCCATATTTACATTTGTCTTTTATAAACATCCAAGACAAATAACAACATATAATGAATCTGGACAATGTTTTACAGTATGTACAGTAAAGTCCTTACAGTCTATCTAGATCTGTATGAAATATATACAAACATCAAATAATGTGCTTGAATTTACATGAGAGAGTTATTTCTCCAATTATCCACAAATATGTACTGAGCAGTATTATTGCTTGAATTGTTTTGCTCTTAAATATATTTCTTGCTCTGATTATATTCTCTATCCTAGCATATTATTAAGGTAGGCCTAGTCTTTCAAAGACAGATGAAGTACATTCAGTTCTCTTGCACAAGCAATGTCTCAAATCTGACAAGAGGTGGAGCTCTTGTCAATGAAGGCAGCAACAAGGAGGGGCAACAATGCTGGGTCACACGCTGCCCTTCCTGTGTACCTGCCATTGCCATTAGTCAAAGTAGGCATTGACAGGTCCTTCACTATATCCGCAATATTTACAGTAACATGATCCTGGCGTCAATGAATGATGTGTCATACATTTTTTTAAATGAAGGTTTAGAATGCATTCACACAGCTTACAGAAACATTTAAACAAACTATCATGATACATGCCATTTTAACACAATAACATTACATGTAGGAACGCACCGTTCAGAGGAAACAACATCTTTACCCTTGTGTTTTCAGGAGTATTATTAAACAATTTTGTTATTCAGACAAAGTCATACTAAATTTTGAAGTGCTACCCTTACATAAATCTATTTACCCTTATATATTTTAACCACATCTAGCCATGACTAGCATTCTGACATTCTATCCGAAGCCTTGCATGTGTGCAGACCCCACAGTCCTCTTGACAAATTCTAAAAGACTGATAACATTTAAAACAGTGCCAAACAGGGACTGTTTGGCATTAAAGCTATGGTACAGGAGGTGAATGGTCGATCGTCCAATTGAACATGGGGGGGGGGGGGGGGGTCCCGTTGCGAGGCCACTTAGTGGCCAATGATGGCAGAGAGGAGTAAGAGCATTCACTGTTAAGGAGATATACACGTTCCCCCGTTGCGCACCAGTAATACAGCAACTTTCATTTCATTAGTACTCTCCCTTTCTGCTACGCTGGACACAAGCAGATTAGCCAGAGAACAGGCAATCCTATTAAAGGAGTCCCATGTAAGCTGAGGTGAGCAGCCTGGCCCATGCCCTCTGTTCTTCCTTCCTGTCAGTCGGCCCTCATCCCTCCTTCTGCCTAAGGATGTGTCCTCTTCTTCTTTTGAATTTGACTCCCTCTCTTCTCTATCTATCTTTCACTCTCAGACTCTGTTGTTCTTCCACTCAGATTTTAGGCTTGTCCACTTCCCTGTTGGCCTTTCGAAATATGGACTTGATCTCTTCTGTCACCATCGCTTGCCAGTTGTCCCTTAAAAAAAGAGAAGTATCAATATTAAACGCCACGTAACAGTGAGAAGAAGAAGACAACAACAAACAGAAAATTCGAAGAAAACAAAGTATATGTCAAACAAGAATACCAAAGAGGGTTGAGAAGACAAAGCAAAACAAACAGCAACCAAGAAAGGAAATGTATATATTTTTTCAAAAGTTTATAGAGGACCCAGTTTATGGATAGAAGAGACTGTGGCAGGCAAGGGGTGCAGGACAAGGATAGAGAAGACTCCGAAGTTCCCTCAGATTCACGTACACAAAGCCACAAACCAACATCAAGCCAAAGAAACAACCACATGGTGACAAGCTTTCCATCACAACACCACATATGTCACACGGGTGGCTACCTCCTCAATCATGAGAGCACCATGCTTTTTTTCTCTGCTTTCTTTCTCTTGTACTCGGCTATGTCGTCTGGGTTCAGTCCATGATTGTCTTCCCTATAGCAGACATACACAGGACACTACTGTCAAGCAGCATCGCTCACTGGATAGTGATTCTCCCATGCTTTCGTTTCAACACAGTTTTCTCTCCAGCAGGAAAGAAATGGTCAAAACACTTTACCAGTTCACAAAATTGAGCAACAATTCCGAAAGGGAATGAAGATAAATCACGTTAGACCCTAACAATCTTGAGAATAAGTCACATACCCTGGTTTGATTTCTGGAGGCTTTGGCAAAGGCTTCGTAAAGTTTGATTTCCCAACTAGCCAGTACGTCTCCTCTATGCCTTTACCCTGAGAAAAAAAAAGTTCATATATCCGGTTGTGAATTTCATGTGAATTACTCTTTTACAATTTCCATCTCTCAAATGACTGAAGTAAATCAATCTATGAAGTATCATAAATAAGAGGAAAATCTGAGGTCCTTACCTTCAGTTCTGTCTTGCCCCTGACATCTATCTTGTATCCATCATTCAGGGAGTGAAGGATCTTCACAGTGGTCATGTTCACATGGATTCTATAAGCTGAGGGGGAGGAAAATAACTCTCACAGCTACAGCATAGTGCAGTAGAACACAAAATAATACAGCATGGTGCCGCACAGAACAGCAGAAATAGAAGACTCACGCAGCCCAGTGGATTCCATTCGAGAGGCGGTGTTGACTGTGTCTCCAAAAAGGCAATAGCGAGGCATGGTGAGACCAACCACCCCGGCAACGCACGACCCTGCACACACACACACACACACACAAATGGATGCATGCATGGACAAACACACACACACAGACACACAGTATACACACACACAAGCCACAACAACACTGTAACCATCCAACTTACTGTAACTTTCAACACTGCCCATGAACAACTTCCAGGCCTTCCAGAAGTTATCGACATGACTCTCATGCCAGCACGATGCCAACCTCACCTGAGTGTATCCCAATGCGTATCCTGACGGGTACATTGGGCATGTGTCGCATCTGAAAGGTGCCCACAGAGCTGAGGATGTTCAGGGACATGTTGGCTATCTCCGCTGCGTGCTTGTTGCCGTTCCTCTTTGGCAGACCTGATGCCACCATGTAGGCATCTCCAATGGTCTCCACCTGTCAGACGGCAACATTAGATCCCTCTGCAGTACACCTGCTCCTGCTGTGTTCCTGCACAACTAGATGTAACAACACACTTGATCGACTGACTGCAGCGCCATAGGTGCTATTCTGACATCTACGCTAGTCTGTGAAGACTGATTGCCCAGAGAATATTGATCAGTAACTGATTAAATTATCTCTCGTGTCGTCTCGATGGCCAGTATCTTGTTTCAAGCTAACATTCAACTGGTCACTTTCTTTTTTCCACAACTGTGGAAAAAAGTACCTCTGACTGGCGCGTTGCGTTGTAGCTGCAGGTGTAGCGTCCCTGGTGAGCTAACCTTCAGCTAGCTGACCAGTCGTTAACTGACCTTGTAGACATCATGGTTGCTAAGCACAGCGTCGAACAGCGTGTAGAGGTCATTGAGCAGGTCCACCACCTCGATGGGGTCGCTGAGGGATGAGATGGTGGTGAAGCCCACAATGTCGCTGAAGTAGATGGTGACCTGGTCGAAGTACTCGGGCTCCACCGTGGCTCCTGTCTTCAACGCCTCTGCCACAGAGCTGCCACACGGACGTCACGTTGAGGACCGTGATATCACACACGGGGTATGTGTGTGTGCATGTGTTTGAGAGTGAGTGCTTGTGTGTGTATGTGTAGGTGTGTGTGAGCGTGCATGTGTGTGTGTAGGTGTGTGTGCGTGCGTATATGTGTAGGTGTGTGTGTGTTGGTGTGTGTGTGGGCGTTTGAGGCGTGACTCACGGAGGGAGCATCTCAGACAGCAGCTTCTCAGTCCTCTGCTTCTCCACCTCAAGCTCCTCGGTCCTCTCCCTGATCAGGTCCTCCAGGTTAGAGGAGTACTGCTCCAGCATGCGCAGCATCGAGTCAATGATGTTGGTCTTCTTCCCCTTGTTGATCAGTTTGAACTGTGGAGCCACAACAAACACAGTGCTAGAGCACAGCTCTCATACTGAACACGTCAGTCAGTGGTTGGGTCAAGACAGAACTTGAATTCCTACGTGTTTCCAACTAGATGGAAGGAGTTCTGAGAAAGAAATGAGAAGTTCCATCGTTTCCACTGACTACAGCCCATGGCAAAAAAATTATCTTTCCTCACAGATAACCCGAGCATCAAGGAGGCTGAGCATAGCCTATATACTTACTGAGCACGTTTTTCATTCAGTCAGATTATTCTAAATGCACAAAATAGCACTGGAACATTTTGGCTTAAATTGGAATTGCATACAACATATTTAAAGTAGGATAATTTCATATACAGTATGCAATATATATCCAATGTATTTTCTTGTACGCAGATGCAGTGGCTGACCTGGTCAAAGATCTCGTCGAAGGCTGGTCTGCGGT
The DNA here is from genome assembly GCF_963692335.1 of Osmerus eperlanus. Taxonomy (NCBI): domain Eukaryota; kingdom Metazoa; phylum Chordata; class Actinopteri; order Osmeriformes; family Osmeridae; genus Osmerus; species Osmerus eperlanus. The sequence continues at coordinate 2,819,730 of NC_085028.1, forward strand.
CAGGCTGCTCCCCCCAGCACTGCTTCATCAGCTGGATACACTCCAGCGGGGCCTGGTCGGGGGCCACCGTGGGCCTGCACATGGGAGGGGGCTTTTTCACCTTCCTAATGATCTCTGATGGAGGGAGGGGACAACAAAGAAGGAGAAAGGTTCACTGGGACAAAATTCTGAGGGTGCTTCAAAAGCACGGCTGTATTTTTCAACAAGTTGTGTTTTGAGGAACGGCATTCATGCGTTTTCCCCCTATTCCACCCCCCAAAAAATATATTGTCTTTAGCCATGGAAACAAACTTAGTAGTTGCATTCTTTTGATCAAATGGAGGTAAAGCATTTGAAGAAACAGTTTTTTTCTTTCTATCTAAAACGTTATTGGTTTGGTTTGACTCATACACAGTTGTCTATACATACCCTCAGGAGTCAATCCCAGCATGCAGTATGGGGATCCTCTCACCACTACCTCCTGGAGTATGATGGCGAAGCTGTAGACGTCTCCTTTATAAGTCCCCTTTCTAGCGTTCTCTGGGTCCCGGAGGAACTCTGGAGCTGTCCAAAACATCTCTTGGAGGCAAAAACCATTATTGTTATTAAAGGATCACATTATAAGTTAGGACCCAACACATTGAACTAGAATACTTTTGAGCCATTCTTAAGATTGAAAGGGTATATATTTGTTTTGGCACACATACTGAAATCACTGAGCATATGTAAAAGCTCAATAAATGTGACTTGGTAGTATGCTTTGCCAAAGACATTACCTTCAGGTGGGGATACAGTTTTGGGGGCTTTCTGGGATTCTAGCAGCTCGTTGAAGCCATAGTCCGTGATCTTCAGGACAAAACGCCCATCTACTACGCAGTTACGAGACTTCAGTCGACCATGAGGGAATTCTCTGTGATGAAGGTACTTCATACCCTGAGAGATCAACCAAATCAAACAATTGATTTATTGAGTAAAGAGTGTAAAACATGACATGCACCAAAACTGATTTCCATTCAACCTGATCCTGACCCCCCAGCCTACCTTGATCAGGTCCAGCAACAGCGAGGACTTGAACATCCAGTCTAGCTTGACATCATCGTTCTTCAGCAGGTCCTGCAGACTGCCTCGGGAACAGTGCTCCGTCACCACGGCAAAAATATCACCATCGGAGAAGAAGCCCAAGAAAAGGTTTACGTTTTCATTCCGCAAGTCCTTCATCTGTTCAAATCAAACAAACAAAAAAAGAACCGGCTTTAAGAAATCTCCCTGGTACAGTATGACTATATTCTAGGTATGTATGTGTTTTCATTATTGAAGAAAATCCAGCTGAACCCCACTATGGTTGGACCAGATCCTAAAATATTACATGGTAAAACACAAACTAGCAAACCTTTAGTAGCTACTCCCAGAGTGATAGTGGCTATTCTCTGTACCTTTGTGAAGATCTTTGTGGTGCTTTGCTTGACCTCTTTGAAATGACCCTGTTCAAACTTCTTCAGCCACACCCAGTCTCCCTATGTGAAGTAAAAATATTTTATTTATACAATTCAACACTGAATCTTAAGTATTATTCAGTAATTAGATAAAGATATGTATTGGATAAGAATGTGTTGTATGTTCCTCTGCAGTGTTTTGCCTACTTCGTAGATGGCCACATTGGTGGACTCCTGAGTTTCTGTTTGCAAGCTGTTAACGGAGTGGGAGGGGTCTATAGACCTTGTGCTCTTTTCGTCCATAGCACTCTTCGATTCGCTAAGATCTTCTAAGGTTATTTTCTGAGAGGCATCACAAAAATTATTTAGTAATGCAGTCATGAACATTTCATGGAAATCTTATTTTCAATGGGTCAGGTTATACATTTAGGACACCTACCCTCTTGCTAAGTTGGGGATTTATGAATGTGAGATCCTCCAATGTCAGAAGGATCCTATTGGGTCCTTTGACCAACTGGATCTGCTCAATCCTCCTCCTGCCATTTGGAATGCATGTCAGACCAGACCACAAAGAGACCAACCAACCAGATCTCTTAGACCACAACAGAGACATGTAACTGTAAAGTATTTACCTTACGATCAGACTCACTCCAAGTGCTCCAACAGCCAGAAAAGCTATGACTGCAAACACCACTATGACGTAGGTGACATCCACTCCTGTGAGTTGGGAAAGACATTTACCAAATATGGTTTGGGTGAATGACAGTAGAGACAACAGAAAACTGGAGAGAGTATACTATATCAAAGTGGATTTTGACAACCACATCACTGAGCTGTAAAAATGAGCTGCTAAAATGAGCTGATAGATACCCATTAATAATAACACAACCCGAATAATTACAGTTGACATATTTAAGGAAGTCTGAACTGAAAACCCCTCAAGTCTTCTACCTCCACTGCAGATGGCATCTGGGGTGAACCAACAGCTGGAGTCGGAGGCAGGAGGGGAACCCCCTGGGAAGTGAATGGACTTGCCCGCGAACCGGACCATATCTGTGCTTAGGTCGACCAGGTAGGCGCGATACAGCCTACCGCCCCACCCATTTGAGTCCAGGATGACGTAGTTGGTCTGGCCTTCACCCTCAGTATCTATGATGATCTTCTGGTTGAAGCCGTTGTAGGTCATGTTTCGGGTGAAGTAGGCTAGGTTGGTTCCTGAGAGCCACTGGCCAGCTCTCCTGGCATTGTGGATGGCTTTGGCCAGCAGGTAAATACCATTGTATATGGTCCCAAACAGGGGGTTGACCTGTGTTAGAGAGAAAGGCCAATCTAAATATGTTGAGACATACATTATACTGTATGGGAGAAGTCAAAACAAGAAATGTCTTTATTTTGTGCTATATGTTTTTACAATGTTATTACGCACTTTTTGCTGGTCTTCCCAAGAAAACCACTGAAAGACTACAGCTCATTCAAAGCTCTGCAGCTAGATTATTAACCAAAACTAAAATGAGAGAACACATTAGTCCTGTCCTAGCTACTTTACACTGGGTTCCTGTTACCTTCAGAATTGACAGAAGGTCCTTCTACTCACATACAAAGCTCTAAATGGACAAGGACCTAGCTACATTGCTAACTCTCTTACTAACTACACACCAGCTAGAACACTGCGATCATCAGATGCAGGCCTGTTAGAGGTTACCAGCAGCAGTCATAAGAAGATTGGTGATGTGGCCTTTGTCAACTACGCCTCAAAACTATAGAACACTTTACCCATAAATATTAGGGAAGCAAACACGCTAGACATTTTCAAAAGACAGCTTAAAACCTATATTCTAACCAAAGCATTTTACTTATTTGATCTCAGAAGGGTTTTATTACTTTTATTACTTGTATTATAGTTTTTATTGATTTTATGTAAAGCACCTTGAACTGACATTCTTGTATGAAATGTGCTATATAAATAAAGTGTTATTATTATTATTATTATTACTACATTAACAAAAATAAAAATGTCTCATGTCTTCTCAAATCTAATGGTGACCCTACAGTACAATATATATACCACACTACACAACCTAGTGTATAACAATTACAACTAGAGGGTACAATTTCTGGGGAAATTGTAGGGTGTGCTTGCTTGCGTCGGTTGCACAGGGGTCCGTTTTTTAATGACATTTTTACAACTGATATTTCTGTATTTTATATAAAAATGCATACTTATTATTTATAAAGATTACATAGATTTAAAAGCATTTTTTTTGCTGCTCATTTACAACTGAAAATACGAGTGAAGTGTAGAATGAAATAGATGTCTTCTCATTTCCCCTGCAAGAGGCAGCCTCATCGTTGAATCAAAACGAATAAATTTGGCAGACCGGTGTAAAAATTGACCTAATCTCTATGACTTAAACGTCCTTTTAAGTTTTTCCCTTCTCGCTATATTTTCATGCATTTAGCCTACTCATTGCATTCATTCATTAATAAAGAACCCCCTTTGAAGATTATTCTACGACGTTACCGGCAGTAGAAGATGGAATCGCGATTCAAACAGTACCATCTGCTAACTGAAAATATGCCCCCCAAAACGTAAATAAGCTTGACATTTATTTAGTGGAAAATCGCTCATTCATAAAAAGCTCGCTGGTAGCGATCATTGTCAGTAACAACGCAAAATGCGATATAGTCCTGTGTGGAGAAGCTGCCCCAGTAAATTGTACTACTACGGCACAGTACTAGACTACTGCTGTGTTCGTCTCGGTAGCGATTGCGTTGGTTGAATTGGATTTAACGTTCCGTTGTACGGTTTAGGCTGAAATTAATTATTTTCATGAACAGATTGACAAAGTTTAGGCTGTGGCAATGAAGTTCAGGTTAGTAGTTAGATAGACTTGATTTAAGTAAGGGGAGTGCCGAACATGTTCTGTCGCCGTTTGACTTCCTAAACAGCTGTGTAGATGTTTTTGTATTGTCTCGCGTAGGCTACAGCGTTGCAGTGATACACTGGATTGAAACCACAGGTAATGATAATTTCACCCACAAATCGTTTACTTGTAATCTAATGTCATAATAAATCCTACAACGAAAATGTATATGTGAGGAATGTTTATTTTAACGATTGAAAACAGATACATCATAGACCACTGTAGTATGTGTTGCCCGGGCAACACAGGCTAATGTCATGATGCTAATACTTCAGTGAAATAGTAGACTACTGTTTCCGAAAGTAGATGTACTTCCTTAATAATATCAGTTTATACTGTACATTACACATCACAATTGTGTGTCATATCACAAAGTAAAATGAGTAAATAGTTATCACCCTGGCCTCTTTGCTTGTGGCGTTTCTGCAGCTGCCTTGCAGTAAAGCTATAGTTAGCCTAGCTATCCCCCAAGTTAACAGATGCGAAACGAATGTTCTGCCAAAGGTAGTCACGCGTGTTTTCGTGACGTTAGTTACGTAGTGACGTTAGTAACGTCAGTGACTGTGGCTAGCAAATTAGCCACCGTTAGCTTCACTTTTCGCCACAAAAACTTAACTTCAGCCTAAACCATGCAACGGAACGTAAATCCCAATAGAAGCAACCCAATCGCTACCAAGACGAAACTTTTGACACATAGGTTGTCTATGTAGGCCAAATATTGACTGAGTTTTAGGGGGGCAAATTTTTTTAAATTTTTTTTTAATAAAAATATATATGTGAGAGAACAAAGGTTGTGCCCTTGCTGAAGGCAAAGCACACCCAATTAAACAGGTATGTAACATCCGGTTGGGCAGTCATACAGTAATGCCCTTACATCCAATACAACTGGACATAACAGTCATGTACAGCAGTGGTTCTCAATCCCGTGTGTTGGATCAGGGAAACAACATGCAGGGCAGGGGGTCCCGAGGACCAGGATTGAGAACCACTGATGTACAGCACCAACAACACAACGTGGACGCCCTCACCTGCTCAGGCTCAACATAAATTGCGAGTTCCTCAGTTCTCTTGGCCATGTTGAATGCCTCGTTGAAGGACATAGTGTCTGATGCCACGGTGATGGTAAGGACAGCATCGTAGGCCTCCTGCAGTTTGCTGTTGTTTACGAGTGGAAAGTAGGAGATGTTGTTGTACGGGAGGCTGTAGAGAAGAGTATCGTAGGGCACAAATACGTAGCGACCCCCGGTCAGTCCCATTTCGTTGGCCTTCAACAAGAAGTTAACCTGCTGTTCGCCACCATTCAGAGCGGAGTGCATGCACATGATGATGACTGGAACAAAAGGAGGGAGACATTGAACACCTGGAAGACCAGTTCAGTCCAGTAAGTAGCTTTTGAAGTAGTATTGATCTTAAGGTGGACATGGGGGACGGTTTCCTAATTCCAAAATAATTAGGGAATCCCCAATAAAAGATTCTAACTTCGGGTTCCCATGATCTTTGTGTTACCCAGCTTCTACTTCTAATCCACCTTTGGGACCCCTTAAGACCTCTGACACAATTTGTGGACTGATTAGCAGTACCTATACAGAACACATAAACAATCCCTTTAATTCACTTCAGCCATGGGGCAGAGAGTGTTCTGGAACAAAATGGCTTCTGTGGACGTAATCAGGTAGCAGGGTATATTACCTGATGTGCGTAATTGGGATGAGAGCTGCGCAGCTAGTGTCAGAAGGTTTGACTACAAGCCTACTTTGTCACATGGTTATTGTGTCTAACAACCTATCCTTTCTAGAATTGGTAAATCTGTATTATGGTAGTTTTGACTAAACAATGCAGTCTATATTGTTAACAAACTGTAAATTCATGAGTTGATGACATCTATCTTACCTTTGATGTCCCCTGCCGCCTGAATACTCCCCAGTGTGTTCTCAATTTCCGTTTCATTTATTCCCATTGAAGTCACTATGCCAACAGGTAGTCCTCGATTCCTAAGAGCATTGGCAACTTTACTAGCTGTGTCCATCCATATATCCTCATTGGACGAGACAATGCCAATGTTAGCCCATCTGAAATACTTTAACACGGTGAACAGCACACGGGTGGGAGAAGGTAAAGTCCTTGCAAATGTAGGGTAGCCCTTCATCCGGTCCAACTCATAGTTAATACAAGCCCAAGAAAATAATCCTTTATCCCAGTTTTTGCACAAAAGCGATGCTGCGTCACAGTAGCCGGGGTTTGTGGGTCCCACGAACGCATCGACCGTTTTCTCATAGTAAACAAATGTTGTCAATGCTTTTGAAGTTTCGCACGGCTCTTGCAGGATCACAAAGTCCAATTTGCAACCCAAATCTAAGCTGAAGTCCTCGTTTATCCTGCCCACTGCAAGTTTGGCAGCAACAGCAGGCAAGGCCTTGGAAAAGACGGGGTCGCAGTTCCAAGGCCCGAGGACTCCTACTTTGAATATCAAGCACTGGACACAGCATGGGAATGTCAAAACCCCGAGTAGGACCCATAGCAGGAAATTATAAAACGGCAGAGTCGCTAGGCTGTGCCTGCTTTTGTATATCGGACCACAGGGATAGCTGGATAACTCCCACAGCGCACCTCCAAAATGTAGAGGAATATGTTGCATTGTTTTTCCAAAATATCCTTATTGGGGAATTTTGAGGTTACATGAAAGCATCATCAAACAATCTGAAGATGCCTGCAAAGTAAGCCTGCAAAAAAAGTGACATTTAATGGTTTGAGATTGTTTGATAACAAACTTTTTGCAATCAAAGAAGTAGGCTACTCATCAATGGGTGAATAAGAACCAATCGTAACTTACCATAGCGTTTCAGGGCCTGCAGGACAGGTAAGTGGTCCGATGAGGCAAAACCTCATGTATTTCCAGTAGTTCTTGATCACCTAATCCTTCCTGTCATCTTTATAGTCTCACTGTGAGTTCTTGTGAAATTTCACAGCCGATGAAAAGACACAACATATTCCTGTTGTGTAAAGGGCGAGGCTGGATCTCCGATCTGTCTGTCTCGAAGGGAAACCGTTTCAGCACCCTGGAGAGCTACTTAGACCCTGCTGTTCGCACCTCTTGAGGGGTTTACAAAGTCACACCACGCACGTACATTACAAACGCAGGTAACATGTCTAACATGTCTCAAATTTAAAAAGTTTCCTTAATTTTATTAAAGCAGTCCAGCATCACTAAAACTGTTTAGCATTATGTACCGTCGTCTTCTCATTATCTTGGATGGAGCAAATCATTTCCCTGATCCTCAACGGATTAAATAAAGAGTTTCACTAATTAAAAAAGGCAGCAACATTTCCCATAAAGCTGTTGGACTTCTTCTGAATTAATAAATAATTCTACAAAATTCAAAGACAATATCTATTATGCCAGGTCAGGATCACCTACGCCCATTCAATCAAAGTCCCTTCAAAGTGACCCGTGGGTAAAACGTAGGCGTTACACCCGGCCCTAATCCATATTCGGTAAGGCATGATATAAGAGGATTGTGAAAGGGTTGGAGGGACTCATAAAGCTTTGTCAAGCAAGATATCTGTATGACTTTGTCTCCATATTTTGGTAAAACACTCCACACACATACATGATATTTCAACGAGTATAAAATGCATTATATACCGCCTTAAAAGCTGCAATTAATCTTCTATTGTGGCCTCAACAAATTGCAGGCAACACAAAGTTAGCTAAAGTCAGATTCGGCTTTTTGTTATGGAGGCAACTTGTTGCGTGGACACAACTTAAGCGCCATAATTGGCCTAATGCGTTGGTGAGACAACATAGGCCCAGTTCAATTGAATTTGCACCGAAGTGGAGAGGGAGTAATTAGAGATAACGAAGAGTTCTCCCCCGCAGGCGTCCCCAGAGCTATCCAGCATTGTGCCTGCGTCAGTCCTTACATCTCTACTGAGACTCCCTCTGTTAGGGATTCAAAGTGACAGAAAGACAAATAGCTGGTTTGTACAGAACACTTTGTGACCTAATCATTTGGGCTGAACCACGGTTGGCAAATAAGGCAATGAGATAAATACTATATTCGATTGTTAGACCCGTGACTGTTCAGTATAACAGTAAGCCTATACTTACGTAAGGTTAATGACCATAAACTATAAATGCACAGAATGAATAACAGGTGCTACAGAGAGAATGAGAAAGGCTTGAGAGACAGACAGAGAGAGAGAGAGAGAGAGAGAGAGAGAGAGAGAGAGAGAGAGAGAGAGAGAGAGAGAGAGAGAGAGAGAAAGAGAAAGAGAGAGAGACAGTTAGAGGGACTGACAGACAGAGATAAAGAGAGAGAGAATGAGAAAGGCTTGAGAGACAGACAGAGAGAGATAGAGAGAGAGAGAAAGAGGGAGAGGGAAAGAGAGAGAGAAAGAGAGGGAGAGAGAGAGAGAGGGAGAGGGAAAGAGAGAGAGAGAGCGAGGGAGAGGTATGCTCCAGGTGAGTGTGGTGTGTGGTGCAGGTGGTACAAGAGGACGAGGTAAGTGATTCCACCTTTGCTGACCCATATCCATATAAGCCAATGAGCCTCTTAAATGTAACACCTCTCTCCTGCAGCCCGGTATAGGGGAGAAAATTGCCCGCTCAGCAGAAATGGACACTGTGATGCATCTGAACACAGTCTACCACTCTGGAAACACTCATGAGGAACACAATATTACACTGAAGAAAACCTGTCAATGTGCAAGCAGGTCATTTTCTATCTTGTATCTGCATCTGAGAAAATGCTATTACTATTATAAATGCTATTATATGCACATGCAATATCCAACTGAAATAAATGTGTGGAGCAACCTATAGCAGTATTGTAATAATATAATATTTTTATAATTTTCTTTTCTTCCTTTATTGGAGACATGTGAATTGCCTTTTCTATTTTGATGTGCTTAGTTCTGGCGCCACCTTGTGGAGAAGACATGACATATCGAACATTGATTCATGTCAACTATAATAGAACATTGACTCCATGTTCTGAAGTTCTAGTTCCCCATTGTATCTGATGGATTATTCTTAGTCAGCTTCCTTCCTTGCTTCTCTTTCACAACAAAACAGAGTGAGCTTCAACCGATGTTTATTGCAGTGTACATAAATCACATGGCATATCGTGAAATTGTTAAATGCTTTGCAGCTTGCCACTTGAAAGGCAAATAGGAATGAACTCAAAATAAGAATCCTAAACAATGCCTGTATTAAAGCAGGGACACAAGGAAATTTGAAAGCAATTCTCAGCCCACACATGTACAGTCGGCAACACCATAAAATATTTATTGTAGACGTTGTCGGTTTGGAACCATGCCAGTCTTGGCTGAATGGGTGTTCAGTGTCCCCAAATGATCCTCAAGAAAACATCTGTATAAGGGAGGAATACATAATTAAGATGAATTGCATGAGATAAATTGCATGATTGTTTAAAGGATTTCTAATACTGGTACAATGAATTTGTATTCATTTATGTGTGTACCTGTCTGCACAAAAAAAAACAATTTCTTTCTTCACAGTATTTCACGATTCAATAGAAAAAAATTATTTATTTTTTTCCAGCAAATGCATGTCTCCTGGGTTGACTCACAGGGTGTGTTTCCTGTTGGTTCCTCGTTTACTTTTAATGTTTACTTTCTCAAAATATGCAGATTATAACCTACCTCCTTTATTTACTGTACAGTAAAGTCCGCACACAAACACATTCACACCATGTTCTCTCTCTCTCTCTCTCTCTCTCTCTCTCTCTCTCTCTCTCTCTCTCTCTCTCTCTCTCTCTCTCTCTCTCTCACACACACACACACACACACACACACACACACACACACACACACACACACACACACACACACACACAAACACACACACACACACACACACACACACGCACACACGCACACACGCACACACTCTCGTTCCATACGTTTGAAAGAAACCGTAGGTTATCACAGTGAAAACAATGCTCTCACGCAGCAGCGGTGCAGCAGCTCCAGATCGGAGACAGAGGCTAGGCACCATATTGTCCTGCAGCACATGCTGTTTAACATATCCCCCTGTGGCTCTCCCCCTCTCTAAGCTTTGTTCCTATATACAGTATCTGTTGATGTAGCCTACACGCTGAACTCGACAACTCGCCACTTTGAATGGCCATGGATCCTTTTCCGATTTATAGGCACTAAATGGAAACCAACGTAGATAAAGTTGGACATTTAAAGATGGAATTCAAACTATGGCACTAATATAACACATTACATAGTCACTTATTCTACTTTGATCAAAGTTTAATGGACAGTAGGCTATCTGTTTTCGTTTAGGTTGTATCAAAAGCTCTCTTTTGTATTACATAACAGTTGCACACTTAACTTTTACTTTCCTTTTCACGTTCTGAGCCTATCTGAGACATAAGACGGCCTCATTATTGCATAACGTTTTTCGTTCCTTATAATTCTGCCATCGGTACCTTCGAGGGTGCCGCTAGAGTGCGCATTGTGCTAAGAGGAGTTGGTTGCGGCGGAAACCCAGAAAGACTTTATGAGATATGGGTGCGAAGGACTGTGCAAATCTCTCCTCCTTTAGTCAGCGTTATGGTACACACCAGACAATGATCCACAGACTGCAAGGAGTCAAACATACTTCGCTACACTGGAACATGCCGACGGATTTACAAAATTGGATGAGGAGCCGATTTTGTAAAATGTAAAATGTATGTAAAATAGCCTAAAGCGACTGTCCGGTTGGCACTTCAACTCCACATTCTTATTTCATGGTCAAGGTAAGTTAACCAAAGCGAGGATTTTTCAATTTAGCAGTTACTCAAATGTATTCAGCTACATGCGGATAGAATGGTTTCGACAATTTCAGAGAGATCAGATTTCAGATAACCGTGGCTAGTTTGAAAACCGCCTTGTTGGTTTTATGTATGCATTAAGCACATGCCACGAATTATTCTAGAAAATAGTATGTTAACAACACCTCTTAAGCAGATTTTTTGTCTTAACTTCTGCCGTTTACATGTGAGTGAGTGATGCGTGGAGAAATTGACACATGGTCATTGACTGAGGAAATGGGCGGGGGCGTGATCGAAGTGATACAATTTCAGCCGAGGCACCTTTTCTGAGTTTTTTTCTGAGAAGGCTCGACAATACTGTCTTTGGATGGGTGTGATAGGTACATTTCTTCGCGACAAGGGCCCTGCATGCTCTGCCACGGCTGCAGGAAATTTGATCTGCAGCGGCAGTACCCAAAGTCATATCGCCCGCCTCTAGGCCTGCTTACCCAGACCAGAGTTTCTCTGGCTCCTATTGCGCAGTATTACCACTTTAAACTATTTTAATGAACCATAGTTTTCAGCCACTGATACAGTATCCTTAGAGGTCAGACCAAACGATGACTGACTATTGCACAAGTAGTAGGCTTCTCTTTAAAAAAAAACATGATGTTAATCATTAATTTGTAGCATGCCATTCACTTTAGAAGCATCTTTAGGGGTAGTTTTTACTTGGATGGGAAACTGTACTGTGACCTGCTACCTTAACTACAAGTTTAAACACATCACAGTTGTTGTTGTTTTGTGTGTGTGTGTGTGTGGGGGGTTCAAGTGTCATTTTAATCTGCTTAAAGAAGTAGTTTGTCCATCAGACGACTAGTTGTCCTGGTCTAATACTGTTAAGCACTACTGCTTTAAGCACACATTAAATCTGACTTTTCTTAATGCCATGTAGTGATTTGTCTTTAAATGATTAGCATTTTGTCTATCCTCTAAATTGAACTGTTTGCAAGACTTGAACTTGGGGATTGAGTTGGGAAAGTGGACCCAAACAACAGGTAGAATAGAATATTGCTGAGGTTCATAATAAATGAAGATGCAAAGGCCATTGAAATCCTTTAAGAATAGACTCATTTATCTGTAGTGCATGATCACACTTGATCATGTACTTTATGTAATCTGCAGCTGTTTTCTCTTTTATTGGATGTGATTTACTAGTTTAAGGTGGCTGTCCATGCCTAAGGATATACTGAGTGTGTCCACAGAGAAAGAGAAATGGTGTTTGTGGGGCATGGTTAGAGGCTCTCTGTCAATTGTCCACTGAAGAGATTTGCACCCCAAATAGTCATCGCAGTCAAGTAATTATAGTGGTTAAATATGAGCTGATTTGAAGTCGGAACACCCAGATGCTGTTATTTGACATTTATGGCTCGAAGGATGAGAGAAACAGCTGGTGATAAAAGTTAACCAACCCCTTGTGATGAAGCAGATGGATAGATGGGGTTGCTGAGCCAAATGGCAGCGACAAGAAGGCCTTACTGGCATCAGTGTGGCACTCTGATAAACCAAACGACCGCTTGCTTTGTAGTCCCAACACTTACAGTATTTACACAGACAGCCCTCCCATGGGTTTGCTAATAACATTTCTTCAAGGTCTGCATGAGCGTATACAGGCTTGTGAATGTTGGAGGGAAGATGATTCCCTGAAGATGAAGTAATTGTTTTTAAAAGTGCAAATGAGGTAATGTGGAGGAAAAGGGTGGTGCCGGTTCAGTTTGTATTAAAAACAATAGGATATGGACCTCATTTTGGACTTGTGTGGAGGCATAAGAGGAAGTTTTGATAAGCTGAAGGAGGGCTTAGTATCTTGGAAAGTTGTTAAATAGGGGAATGGCGTGTTTACTCGTCTCAAGTTTACGTCTAAAATAAGCAGACCTGCCTTTTCTTGTATCGTTAAAACACAGTTGGTGTGACTCAAGCTTTAAGTCAACAAACCCAATGGCAAAAAAACAAAAACAAACCCACACTAGTCTGCTTCCTTTCTCATTTTCATTAATGTCCGTTTTTATTTCTGAGAGAAACAATTTCATACTGGAATCATACTCAGCCACGGTAATTGTTTACTTTTCTGGTTTTCTCAACCTGTATGTGCAATATCTTTTGAATTACAGCCAGACAACACAGCAGCACAGTTGCTTTAAGTTGTTTTACTTTCAAGTAGAGACACAAAACAGGAATGTTTGTATATTTGTTTTGAAGATGTGTATTGTGAAACTTTTTTATTTATTTACTTTTTGCATTTTCCTGTTGGAAGCCTGGTGCAGTTGGGTCTATTGTAGAGATGCAAGCTGACTAGACAATGTAGGTTTTTTATACACAAACTGTAATGTTAAACCATAACGTTTATGAGGAATAATTGAGAGTTGCGTGTTTTCAGATGCAAAAATCAAATGCCATATCATATCTGTGTCATGGGTCTACACAAATATGTACACTGTCTTTTTACTGAAACTTATGCGAACAAAGAGAAAAAACAATCATAACAGTCAGAAAACAAGAGAACAACTAGAGAGGGTACAATTTCTGGGGAAATTGTAGGGTGTGCTTGCTTGCGTCGGTTGCACAGGGGTCCGTTTTTGAATGACATTTTTAAAACTGATATTTCTGTATATTTTATATAAAAATGCATACTTATTATTTATAAAGATTACATAGATTTAAAAGCATTTTTTTTTGCTGCTCATTTACAACTGAAAATACGAGTGAAGTGTAGAATGAAATAGATCTTAAGATCTATCTAGGGGAAATGAGAATTCTCATTTCCCCTGCAAAAGGCATCCTCATCGTTGAATCAAAACGAATAAATTTGGCAGACCGGTGTAAAAATTGACCTAATCTCTATGACTTAAACGTCCTTTTAAGTTTTTCCCTTCTCGTGATATTTTAAGGCATTTAGCCTACTCATATTGCATTCATTCATGAATAAAGAACCCCCTTTGAAGATTATTCTACGACGTTACCGGCAGTAGAAGATTGAATCGCAATTCAAACAGTACCATCTTCTAACTGAAAATATGCCCCCAAAAACGTAAATAAGCTTCACATTTATTTAGTGGAAAATCGCTTTCATAAAAAGCTCACTGGTAGCGATCATTGTCAGTAACAACGCAAAATGCGATATAGCCCTGTGTGGAGAAGCTGCCCCGGTAAATTGTACTACTACGGTACAGTAGACTACTGCTGTGTTCGTCTTGGTAGCGATTGCGTTGGTTGAATTGGATTTAACGTTCCGTTGTACGGTTTAGGCTGAAATTAATTATTTTCATGAACAGATTGACAAAGTTTAGGCTGTGGCAATGAAGTTAAGGTTAGCAGTTAGATAGACTTTTGATTTAAGTAAGGGGAGTGCCGAACATGTTCTGTCGCCGTTTGACTTCCTACAGCTGTGTAGATGTTTTTGTAGTGTCTCGCGTAGGCTACAGCGTTGCAGTGAGCAACACTGGTTTGAAACCACAGGTAATGATAATTTCACCCACAAATCGTTTACTTGTAATGTAATGTCATAATAAATCCTACAACGAAAATGTATTTGTGAGGAATGTTTATTTTAAAGATTGAAAACAGATGCATCATAGACCACTGTAGTATGTGTTGCCCGGGCAACAGAGGCTAATGTCATGATGCTAATGCTTCAGTGAAATAGTAGACTACCGTTTCCAAAAGTAGATGTGGGCCTACTTCCTTAATAATATCAGCTAATATTGTACATTACATTTCATAATTGTGTTTCACATCACAAAGTAAAATGAGTAAATAGTTATCACCCTGGCCTCTTTGCTTGTGGCGTTCCTGCAGCTGCCTTGCAGTAAAGCTATAGTTAGCCTAGCTATCCCCCAAGTTAACAGATGTGAAACGAATGTTCTGCTACAGGTAGTCACGCGTGTTTTCGTGACGTTAGTGACGTAGTGACGTTAGTAACGTCAGTTAAAAGCTTAACTTTTCACCACAAAAACGCAATTTCTACTTAAACCATGCAACGGAACGTAAATACAAATACAACAACGCAATCGCTACCAAGACGAACCTTTTGACACCGCCGTTGTGTATGTAGTCCAAATATTGACTGATCCTTAGGGGGGGCGAAAATAAATAATAATAATAAATAAATAAATATATATGTGAGAGAACAAAGGTTGTGCTCTCGCCGAAGGCTTGAGCACACCCAATTAACAACTCCTTTTTGAGTAGGCTTAGGGTCAGCTTACCACTAATAAGCCTTACTATGAACTTTAAGTATTTCAGAATACCTTGTAGATTGTGCAACCTCACTTATGAAAGAACACTCTGTAACCCTTTCATGTTAATGGACTATTGATAACCTTTTTCTTAATGGGATAAGAAACCTGCAAATTGACTACACAACCTTAACCTACTTAAAAAAAAGTGTTTGGTCATACTTGGGTGGACGAAAAAAACACAATTTGCCTCCACCAGTACAAATCCAACTATTAACCTTTGTCCAATAGCGTGTCTGTGTGTGTGTGTGTGTGTGTGTGTGAGAGAGAGAGTTCTCTCCAACTATTATGAGTATGTGGCTGCCAAGTGATGTAAGAGGTTTAGGGGCAGATCATTTACCGGCAGACAGGCTCGACTCGTTCAAGCAGCAAATGTATTCGAAGCGCCAGCAGCATTCTGTTCAGTTTCAGAAGCTCTTTGAAAGTAGGTGGAATAGTTCAGATTAGAGGAAACCATTGACATCAACTGGACATTGAGGTACAGATTGTAGAACATTTCTGTATGTGGCACTTACGTGTATTTATGTATTTATGTATTTCAACAATTCTTTTGCGTTTTGAAATGCCAGGATGTTTACGAACTTCATTCCTTTTTGATGTGACTTAACTAAGCCACAAAGTTGCTGATACATGCACCTACTGTTTTTTATGCAATTCAATTAAAAGTTTGCAAAGATTGATCTGATTTAGCTGTGGTTTGTTTGAGATTGTTTTACCTTAAAGCTGTTGGTTTGTTAAACACACAAACTGAGCCACAGCATCTGCTATCTCTTTGCGTCTTTATGCTCCAATGTGCTCATATACTTCATCTCTTTGTACCCATTTTCCACCGGCTAGACAGTTATGTTGAGAACCTTGAGTGATAATGTGCCTCTCGTGTTTTTACAACCATGAAAATGTTTTGTGTAATAAACTATGACTAAAAACGTTAATATGGACTTTTGTGAGCACAATCAGGCCAAATCCATTGGGAACCCAATTAGAGAGAAGTTTGTTTGGCTCAAAATGCAAGATGGATTTTTGGATGGAAAACTCTTTTAATAACGTTCAAAGCCACGTTTAATATTCCAGCCTAAATTCAAACTGTTCAATTAAATCTGTACTGGGGTATGTTCATACAGAGCATGTAAGAAACAAGTAGAGAAACTGTTTCAATAGATACCATAATCTGTGAGTTGATTGAATTTGAGTTTTAACCAATAACACAAAACACAAAAATAAATCTTAGATCTAAGCGCTGCGCTTTGTTTATGCACTGGCTGTGTTTAGCTTACTGACCATATTTATTCATAACTCTGTAACTTATATTTCTAAAGGAATGCAATTCAATATGTTTTGTACAGTATTTTTATCTCAGTAAATGGACAGACACTGGAGTACATCTAGTACATCTCCTGACACGTTTATTTAGCATCTCTGATATATCCTATCAGCTGTACTTTTTAATTTAAAGGAAGCCATTATGTATTTCATGCATTTTTTAAATATGTTTTTTGACTTTCTCATATAAACCAAGTGAGTCATTGTGTTGTATTCTTATAACTGAAACCGATGATTCACCTGTTAATCCTTTTTATGTCCCCTTCCAGACGAGGATGACTCTTCTGTGGGTTAGCATGTCCCTGCTTGCCTGGGTTCATGCAGGTGAAGTAAAGAATTGCCACCCCAGCTGCCACTGTGAAGTGGAGAGCTTTGGTCTGTTCGACAGCTTCAGCCTGACCAGGGTGGACTGCAGGGGAGTGGGACCCTCCAACATCCCCATCCCCCTGGACACAGCACATCTAGACCTCTCCTCCAACTCCATAGGCCTGTTGTCTGACACCATGCTTTCTGGCCCCGGCTACACTACGCTGGTCAGCCTGGACCTCAGTAGCAATCTCATCAGCCAGGTCAGCTCCAAGGCCTTGTCCCGGCTGCGCTATCTCCAGACCCTGGACCTGAGCCACAACTCTCTGGACAGCCTGGCTCAGGGCTGCTTCTCTGGCCTGCCTCTAGTGGATGTGGACCTTAGCCACAACCGTTTCCGGGACTTTGACCTGGATGTGTTCATCACCAGGGGTCACGGCGAGCCAATGAGTGTGGATTTGTCCCACAACTGGCTGAGCTCGGTCTCCAGGGGCCCACATGGGGGTGCGCTGCATGTCCAGAGCATGACACTAGCGGAGAACCGGCTGAGGAGCGTCCCCAAGTTGGTTGGAATTCCATTGCGGGACCTGAACCTGGATGGAAATCCTATCTCCTGCATTGAGGAGGGGGCGTTTGTGGAGCTGAAGGACCTTGTACACTTGTCTCTCAGTGGCCTCAGTGAGCTCTCAGACATCAAACCAAACAGCTTTAGTGGCCTGCACAATCTCCAAGTTTTGGACTTGTCCAGCAACATCAATCTCAAGACACTGACCCCAGCAGTGTTCATTGGGCTTGTTTCCCTGCAGGAGCTCAATTTGTCTAACTCTGGAGTAACATCTCTGCCAAACAACATGCTGAGCCACTTGCCTAGCATTAGGAGTATTACTTTAGGCCCAAGCACACATTGCTGGAGAACTCAGAAACAAGGACAGTTTCACAGGCAGCTAGGTCAAATCCAGTTTGACCACGTACTAACCTGTAACATCAAGGGCATTGTTTCTTGAGGCCCTTATGCCTTCGGAATGGACTACTCCTATAACTGTGCCTTCTTAAATATGCAACTGTTTATTCCTGTCAAACTTGATCCTTGCTCTTATAGAGATATTTAGTTGGTTTGACTGTATACAAAGTATACTTTAAAGCTTTATGAAGCCTTCCTTAAAGAAGTTTCCAAATGTTTAACCATTTTGACACAGCTACATGAGGTCCCTATACTCAGTGCTATATGTTTGTCATACCTTATCTAGTTTCATGATCTTTACACCAGGCAGATATCCAATGCTAATTGGGTGATAGACACCTTTAAATACCTACTGTAGCATGTGGCCCAGGTTCTAATGCAGTTTCCAGAATGTTCACTTCCCTACCTGAGCTCTAAACATAACCCTAAACTATACATACTTAAATGTACCATTCCACCATTTTATGCCTAAAAATGAAGCATGTTGCCTCTTTATGCTGCCTTCGTAACTGCATTTGAATGTGTAATGCCATTTCAGTATAAGGCCAGGTTGGTTACATATGCCATGTTCTTTATGAAGGCCTCACTTACTCTTTAAAGTTATACTTTGCTTAACATTTTTGTTATCCAACAATTTGTAATTTTGCACTTTTTCACTTGGGGGTGGATTTCTTTTGCATACATGAACATAAGACACAAAATGTTTTAGCATTTCTGTTGAATCCACAATGCTTTTTGATACCTGGGATAACATTAATAACTACCTTTAAAAAGTATATTTTATTTTAATGAGTAGTATTTTTTTTTCTTCTTCAAAGTGTGGACTTTTCTATGCAAACTTGTTCTACAGTTTGTTTGCCAGTTCCAGTAATATTTTTGCCTTCTGATAGAATGGACAGACTCTGGTTGTAGTTCAGTCATGTTTACATGGCCTCGGACCTTCAGCTTTGGCTGCTCAATTTAAACAGACAGGTGACACAATGAGGGCTGACATGCAGTCTTATAATTCCAAATGACAAATAAAAAACAAAGGCTTTGTGTTCTATAAAACTTTTCATAGCATGTGTGCTTGTTTTTAGAGTTCCTTCAGGCCGTGCCATAACATTTTATTTGAAATTTGTGTCATTGAATTGTATTGTCTTCCTGTGAATTTCTTTGCATTCCTTCATACAGATATGCATAAAAGCAGACATGTTTTAACATTCATGTTTTCTTATCAAACAGATACTCCAAAGAGCTTTACAGTTAGTCACATTAGCATTAGACACATTATTGTACGTTTAATTGATGTAACACTATCTTAATTGCATCTGATAATGCACTGGGGAAATCTGAATTTTATTAGAAAATTATTCATTTTTTTTGTGTAATAGAGTCTTTTGCTACATTGGTGTTCCTGTGGTTTGTAGGTTGACCTAGGCGGACAATCATTTTAATCACTGCAGATGACATATTTTGAATGTAAAACATCTGTAAAATGATGTTTTTTTTATCAACAGAGCTTATAACTTTGTATATTAAATATATTGTTTAATAAATGACTTTCTCTCTGAATTCTCTCACAACTGAAATGCAGAGTATTGTTCTCGAACACTGTGTTATGTCTGTGTTTTATTGACTGTTTCAGCTGCTGCTATTGCTAGGTGTGTCTGCAAAGAAAAATACACGTCTCATTTTTATATCCAGCAATTGTGTCACAGTATTTCACGATTCAATTGAAAAAACATGTTTTTTTCCCCAGCAAATGCATGTCTCCTGGGTTGACTCACAGGGTGTGTTCCCTGAGGACAACTGTTGGTTCCTAGTTTACTTATACTGTTTAAATGTGTTTACTTTTACTGTTTAAATGTGCAGATTATAACCTACCTCCTTTATTTACTGTACAGTAAAGTCCACACACACAAACACATTCACACCCTGCTCTCTCTCTCTCACTCACATACACGCTGGTGGTCTTGAGAGGTCCTTTAATCACAAGTGGGACAAGAAAGCCGACCCTGGCATGGCACCATGGAGTGGTGGACTGACGGCTTCAGACAGAACAAAAAGGAACAGAAAAGGGAGAGAGACAAACCAAGATTCAGTCATGGCGAGGAAGCCTTTACAGATCTCCTCTGTGTGCTGAGAGGGTGTGTTGCATTATGGGCTATTCCTCAGTGAAGACACAGAGACGCATTCAGTTATCCCTAAGGCTTGTTTGAGGAACTGCCAAGACGAAGCTCTTTGAATTCTAAGAGACCCATATGCTAAAGACAGGGCCAAACAGCATCCGACTACACTAAAAGGGGGTTTACAGATTGTGTCCCAGACATTACAATAGACAATCTTTCAAAGCAAAGTTGGCAATTTTGGGCGTAGGTGGCTTGAATGAACTAAACAGGGAATTTCCAGTTGAACTTTGCTGACCTCTAATTAGAATGCCTTCGAACTAGCCATACCAGCATGGAAAGTCTGTGTGTGTGTGTGTGTGTGTGTGTGTGTGTGTGTGTGTGGGGACGGGACGGTGGGGGGTGGGAGGGACGGGTGGGCTGACCCCATTAGTTAATAAATCACCTGCAGATTTCTGTGCCATATGTCTCATGCAGAGAAGGTATGCTGTAGTGGTGGGAGGTGGAGTAGACCAAGCCACTAGGTTGAGTAGCCACTCTAACGTCAGTGTCATCCCAACGCAAAATAATTGAATACAATAAAAAAATGCCACTCTCCTGTATGGTATTTAGTAATGCTTCAGCTCTTTAGAAAAGCTGGATTGGACACACAGGTCAGCGGGCCAAGGGCTTACTCTCTCCAGGGATTACGGTAATGCTGCAAGCTTTGTTTATGAGACTTTTGGAGTTATGTCGAACAACATTTGAGGGCCACTCAATAATGTATGAGAAACAGCTCAAGCTATCTCCTTGCACAAGGGCAAGAGTGTTTGTCTGTGTGTTAACACTGACGGGTGATGGCCTTCTGTGATCATGCACATGCAAGAGAGACGCTCACATGCACATCACACACACTGAGCAGACCATATCATGCATTATATATTAAATAAAGAAAATCAATGCCCCGGAATTGTATTCATGGCCTTTCTAGATGTTGATGCTTTCTCTATAATAAGCATAACGTATTAAAAACTGTAGTTCTGTTTCTGACTCACATTATCTGTTTCTTTTTCCACATACGTCTTGTTTTTCTTGAGCCTCCACCTATCATCAAAGACCCCATGATGCCCAGCACTCAACCCTATTACCGGTGTAAGGTTGAAACCAGCAAAGCTCTGGTTCACAGCCAAATACTGGCTACCTTTGTGCACTGAACATATCCATGTACAGAATCTGCATTTGAGAAGTGACTTGATGAAGATTTTTATTGTCCTGTCACCCGAATGGAGAAAGTGATACACCATATCCATGGTCAAAGAGAGAAGCATTCCTCATGGCTCTGTAGCTATGTCACGTGAAAGGGAAATGTGATATCTCTCCAGGGGTGGCTGAGTTTCAAGGAGCCAGCCTGTTACTCACATATGAAGTAGCTTCTTTGTTCTTCTTCTGAGCCAAGCATCCACGGCCCACTTTATCTCTCAACTCACTTTGAAGCAGTGAGCTGATAAGTACATGTGCCTTGTCCTCTTCCGTTCTGTCTGTGTACAGAACATCCACACCCACGGCCATATGTGTTTGTTTGAACAATAAAAAAAAAAAATGTGTTTACCCCATCGCTATCACTGTGCTAGAAAACTTTGGCTAAACTCAACTTCACCTTAAAGTACTTGCTCAAGCAATATGAGCACCAGCACTGTGCTCAGGTGAAGCCAAGGAAACTACAAGGATATGTTTAGCCTTTTCAGGTTACTCATGCCGGAGTGGAAAACTGGGGCAGCACAGACCTGAAGGGAAGGAATCTGTTTTCAGTCAGATACAGCACAAGCAATTCAATCAGCAACACAATCTAGCCGAACAAGAAGAGAAACCTTCTGAGGACTTCAAAGGTGCCTTGAAACGGTTTTCCAAACTGCCTACACATGACCCCGGAGGGAAATTGGTTTGAGTTCAAAATATCATGTGTTCTTTGGATTGCTCTATGTATTTTTCCTCAATAACACAACTCCAAACAAAATGTGAAGTTGGAAAATTTGGAAGATAAATCAATCGGTAAAGGGTTTGGAAAGCAACTGCAAAGTAAAATACCCCACAGTTCACACACTGTGAATAAGATCAAGTACCTGAGTGTGTGTAGTATGATGTATACGTCCTCATTTACGTTCATCCAGACCAACCATAAAGGCTTTATTAAATGGACCTCATTACAATTATAGGTTATTCAGTTGTGAATGAAAGAAGTTACAGAGGTAATGAACCTTAGCACCCTCCACACTCAAAATGTATGTGGCTCGAAAATGCCTCGAAAATGTAATCACTCCAAATCAAGTGGAGCTTCTGGAGTGTGTAATTAGTTCATGCACGCAGGTCCAGAGCCTTGCTTCACCCTTCCACGCATGCTTGAACAGCTATCATACGAGTGTAATCTGACCTTACTGGACACATCCCACTGAGGGTCGAGCCATTGAAGCAGCTAATTGGTTTAGATCACACATTACCCTCGCTCTTTTCTGCAAATTACAGGTTTTGTCTGGATGCTTGAAACTGGTCTTTTGGGGTATTACTAAATGCAAGACTGCAGTGTTTTTTCATGAAACAAGACTGTTTATCGGCTGTTTGTTTGGATAGTACTGGCTGTGCTGACTTAATGTACCCTTTGGCTTTGTGGGGAAAGATCGTGATGCTCAAGGCTCCTAGATAACAATGGCTGCTATCAACCCCTGTCACAGCTTGTCACGAGAGGCTGTTGTTTGAGAGGCAAACAATAGAGGAGCTGGGATGATCATGTGTCACAGACACACATTGCTGTTCGGTCATGAGTTCTGTGTTAAGAAATTGTGCCTGCTTAGATTTTGTGTTCTTTTTTTGTGTTCTACACACAAACACATTGCTTTTGAATGACAGCTTTCGAATGCCAAACTAAAACTGTCACTATAACTGGAACTAATTGTAGTTATAACTAACTATAACTCATTTTTACTTGGTTGAAGTCTATCTATATAGATTGCTACAGCCTTAAGGTTAACTCACAACCATTTACCATGTCTGTGAAGGACCTACAAGTGCTAATGGATTGAATGGCCTTCATGAATGGGAGTGTCACTACTGTCTCACTCTTGAAATTCTTGACTCTTTTTGTTGTATGTTGTAGGTGAAGCTGGTGGCACATTGTTTTGCATGGGAGAAAAATAATTAGCCTCCCAAATTGTAAGCTTAGGTTATCGTCATGATTAGGTTATGAGTCATGTCATGATTTCTCAATATCTGGTATCAAGTGTAACAAGATTCTTCTGCATGCATTGACTGTCCTTATATCTTGTGTGCTATCATGTTTAATATATTGTGTCATGTCTATTACTTGATTTGGTTTAAATGAACCTATTTCTATTAATAATGACCTTTTGGGTTGATGTTGGTGTGTCATATAAATTATATTCACCTACTTGCCTCTCTCCATGGTTGCTCTAAGAAACATCAATCTAAAGAGTCACCTCTCTTTGGTGAAAAGAAGAGTGGTTTTACATAGCTCCTTGACATCACTCCTGTCTATGTGAAAAGAATGTCAACTTTCACCCTTCTAGGAATGTGTGTTTTAACGCAAATATGTTCGCTTTACAGATTCTGTTTCACTCAGCAACTTGAAATTGGAATGAGCTCTGAACAGGAAAAAAACCCTTGTCTCCAGGAAAGTTGATACTTGCAGAAATGCGAAGTTTACAGAGACAGTTATACCACCACCCGTCTTTTTTATAACACACACTCGTGTGGCATTTTAGGTTTCACACAGAGGTGAAGTGTTGCCACTATCAAGTTATGAATGTGCACTTAACATGCAATAAGCTAATGACATTTTCACCATGACTGTAACCTCTTTTCAAGCCATGGTAGGACTATTTTTGGATATGTGATGCACAACACACAGTGCATCTTTCTGATATGGCTCTATGGGTCCCATTCAAACACTGCATTCCGATTTTTCATTTGATTTTATTCTGGTCCGAGAGAGCATCATGACTTGTCCAGCTGGCTGTGTGCCATGGAAAAAGACCATTGGTCACAGCCACTTCCCAGTGACCTGAGATAAACCTTATTGGTACGTTGTTATTCGTGAAACAGAACTTTTAATGTTTTATTTTCAATTTCTTGACCACATCAACATCAAACACACTCTCAACCAAAGACACACAGTAGAAACTATGTAGTAAAATGTACCTAGTGGAGGGAATCTCAGACGTCCTTTGATTCCTAGATCCACTGTCAACAGGCAAAGTGGTCAGGACTAATAATTCCTGCTTCTCAGAATCGATAGCTATTGAATCTGGGCAACACACCAACGACAAAGAAATAAGCAAAGAGAGATATTGCAAGTAATCTTATAGTTTGTATCTTTATGACTGCATACTGTCCAGCACCTTCAAAATACTGAGATTCTGCTGTTTGGGTTGGAGACCTGCATCGCTCTCTGAGGTCCATGGAGGGAGTTTTCCAAAGGAAAGGGGAGACATCCTGAGATTGTTGCCCTCTCTGCTGTCTTTCTCTCACATCTGGTTTCCATCAGAGGTGTTACGGCTCAGGCTGCTCCCAGCAGGAGACAAGAGCTCTGCTGCGGGTTAACAGTTTGTGGACCTTTCTGTGCCTGAGGTGTTTTTCTCAGCACAAACCAGTTGGCTCTTTAGCACCATTGTATGCTCCATTTGTAAGGTTTTCATTGGGCTGTTCATTTCCAGGGCTGGAGGAATAAAGATGAAATGGTTGGATGTTTGTAGGTGATCACCTACTTGCTTTGTGGTTTAGCAAATGGAAGCAATTCCATTTTGTCACACTACTGTTTCACTATTCAGGACGTGCTGCAGGCACTAGCTTTCAAGTTTTTCAAGTATGTTGTGACAGGCCAAAGATTTCTCAAGAGGGATGTTTGACTGGCAATAGACGCAGCCAGAGATGCAGTCGACTGGGAAAGGAAAAGATGAGAGGCCCGCTCTATAATTGTATCCACATGATTGGGATTAAACTGCTTAGCTCACAAACTTCCCAAATGTGTATGTGTCAGACTGTGGATTGGCTGAGGTTCCCCCTGATGAGTCTGGTTCCTTGTCTGTCTCATGCTGTTTGTGTCATAGCTCCTTTTGATGAGGTCATTAGCTGTTTAGCAAGACTGTCTGGGTAGTGGAGTTATATACACACAGAAGATGTCAGTGTTAGCCATTCATCATGAAACCATAAACTATACCAAAACGTTATGTGATATATCATCAACAGTAGAATAGTGCTATTGTTACTATTGCAGTGTTGAGGACGTACAAGGTTATAAATTACAAGGTTTCCAGGATGGTGGAAGTTCTTACAGTTTTTTTTTATTTCAACACATTACAAAATGTAGTTGGGGACACATGGTGCTCAGCTTATTCTTTTGTTACTCTGATAACATACTGAAGTTGTTCCAACTCATTTACTCTTGTTGACATGGTTCCCTCTAGTGGCCACATGATGTAGCTGCATTATGAAAAGTGCACAGCTCTTGGATTGTGCTGGAAATTATTCTCTTGAGATCAGCAGAACCATTAATGTCGAGAAGCCAAAACAACAAGCTCTGAAATATATATGAAGAGTTCTTCAGAAATGGCAATGTGTTTAATTCGAAGACAAAAATATTTTTTTCTAAAAACAACAATATTTGTAACAATAATTATTTATTACATTGAATAAAATACACAAAATAAATATTCTACCTATACCAGACATGTTTTTAGACATAGAATATTCCAGCATTCAATGTCAAACCAGTGACATTTACTACAGGTGTCCAGCACATAAATGCAATCTGTTCCAGCTATCAGGGTTGTTCACTAGTGTATCAACAGTTGAGGATGGAGTTTGATCTTTGAATACCCATGACCTTCCTTGAGGTGTAGCTGTACTCAAATTGCAAGTGATCACGGAAGAAATTCAAATATCCTGACAGACAAAAGATAAAAAATATACATTGATATTAATATGATCAATATTTTATTACAGTGCATTCAAAGCATGCACAAATATTTTTTTTAATAATTAAATAGGTGTGCGTCACACATGGGGGAATAATAATAACATAAATATAACAAATGTAACAGAAATGTTGTATTTTTAGAGGCTGGAAACATACCATGGATATGTGAAACAGCATCCACCTCATCTCCTATTCCTGGGAAATCTGTTTCAATCACTCTGGGGTAGCCACTGTCCATTTGGCCAGTACTCTCGTCATAGCTGTGGAAATACATACAAAATTATTTTACAGCGGAGATTGAAGGGAAATTCCCTTATTTCATATTTCTTATTAAAAAGTTAAATATACTATAACTTACTTATCAATTACAATAAAACACACACTCAATCAAGTATAACACGAGTGGTACATGAGTGCCTATACCTCCAGTAGTCCTCATCTGTGAATAGCAGAGTCTTGCCAGTGTCCTGGATATGCACAGCTGCATCCACTTTACGGACTGTCTTGGGAAGGCCTAGTTTGTGGATGTACTTGGGGTAACCCTCCACCAGGTTATAACCGTTCAGGGCCCACATTTTGATTCCTGTGGAAACCAATCAAAAACCCAAGTAAAATGTGATTAAATGCTTCAGCGCTTCAGTAAGAAAGAGGAAGGAAGAAGGAGGTACATTGTAGATGACTAGGCACTGATAACATGACAATAAATTCAACTTTTACCAGTATGCATGTGTATGTTCTGCAACCCACCACTGAATATGAACACCAGGTCTTTCTCTGGGTTCTCGTAGGCAGCGTCCACCTTGTTGGGGATGGAGGGCCAGGTGGACTTGATCAGGGTCTGCTCAGGTTCTAGCATCTGGGGGTGAAGGCGCCAGTAGAACCTGTCTTTGAAGATGATGGTCTCTCCTCTGAGCTCAGTCACAGCATCAAAGCCCAACATGGGGTCACACTTGTTGGGGGCGTCAGGCTTAGGGTTCACCTTCTTGGGGTTGGGGTTGGGGCCTGTGATGCGACAATATGATTAATTAACACCTGGCTACATGGTGGTATTCCAATGGGAGGAACTAAAAAAAATGAAAATAATTTGCTCAACTGTTGTGAGACTGAGACAAACGCACCATAGAGTGCTTGAATGCCCATGACATCGTCCTCAGCCAGTGGGTAATCCTTGCTGAATGAGTAGACAGGGTACATGAGAGCTCCTGGGTCGTTAGAATGGGACAGACCCAGAGCATGGCCAAACTCATGGGTGGCAACCAGGAACAGGTTGTATTCTGTAGAGAGGAGCCAGAAGTCTGGTTGGTCTAGAAAACTAACCAAGAAATGGCACACGTTCTTCACAAGACATCAAATGATGATATGGTGTGATGTGAAAGGACGTAACTCTTTGTAATGATACGCGCTCTACTTCCAAAATAAAGGCGATTTAGGGTGCGAGTGAAAAACACTATAATAGACGTAACTCACCACTTGAGTCCGTCGACCAGTGTTCATCCTCGTCAAAGTGAGTGTCTCCTCCGATGTCCTTACCAGGGGGATAGGCGTGGGCTAAGAGGCCATTAGGTCCATCAAAGGGATTGTAGTCTCCGTGCTCTATCGAACATAGGCAAATGTCAAAGTGTTAAGGTATGGGAAATACAATAATCTAAAACAGTGTCAGTCTGATTGAATACCACAGTTGATCTATTCATAATTTTTTCTAACCTTTTGTCCCAAAGCTTATCATGATGTCCGCGTTGCCCTTGAAGATCTTCTTGAGGGTGAGAGGAGTGACGTCAGACCAGATATTGAAAGCTTTCCGGATGGCTCTGTCCACTTCCTTCTTCTTCAGGTCCGGAGTGTAATTCACTATCCTGAGGCATCAAAGGAATGGTGACTTGTCTGATTTATAAACATATATAATTATTATAATAATATAACACATATACATTGAATGAATCCATTCTGGTGTGGTTTAGGTTTACATGGCTCATGTGTTTGATATACCACAGCAGAGTGATGACAGAGATGTCACAAAAATGCTTTTCAGAACATGTTTCCCATGTTCATTTGGTTGTAGATTCGAACCAGAATCAGCAATCTTATGGAAACAACTAGTAGCTATGCCCAGACCTAACCTCTCCCCTGCTATCTGTGAGGGGTACAAACAGCTGTGGTGCTGTGGAACTTTCTGGAATGCAACACTGCCCAAGAATGTGTCTACTGCGTGTAATAATCACCTGAAAGTCAAGTTGTTGCTCTGCCATTTGAGGTTTCTGGGGAAGAGGTTGTATTCGCCTACATCTGGAACACCACACCTTGCCTTGTTCATCAGCTCCAGGGTGTTGTCATCCAGCTCGCCTGTTACCTGGAGCTTGAAGAAGGACTGCATCTCCCTGATCTTAGTCTCCATGGAGTTGGATCTCCTGCTCTGAAGACCAACTGGGAGTCCATAGAACTTACGAAGGTATCTCTGTTTGGACGACAATGGGGTTGTAAGACATTGAAAACATTTACTTTACCGCCACATCTCTCTATGTCTTCGTGAGGGTTGTCAACATATTGTTTATTAGATTTTTTCCATCAGTGACACATTGCTAAAGTATATGATTATTAATTTGACAACATGAAGCATCCATGTCTGAAAAAAAAAAAAATAATTCTTAGATGGAAAAGCAATGAGATCCACATTAAACTCCATGGAACGTCAGATATTCGTACAAATATGACATAACAATGACAAATGTAATAGGAAAGTACACAACCACACCAGAAACACAAATGCTAAACTCCGACTGTTCAGAACATACCACCGGTAGCTAGTCTAGTCTTACCTCAGCCTGTAACCACTTGTCGGTGTCCTCTGTAGATAGAGGCATTGTGAATGCAGAGTGGGCAGCCATCAGCAGAAACAGCAAACCTGTCATTTCCATGTTGTCTTTGTAGTGTCCAACACAGTCTGGGAGGCAGAGGGGCTCTGAGACGTATTTATAGGATCTTAGTTTTTTTCTTCTCCTTTTAAGTGTGAGTGATTCATGTAAAAGTACCTAGCCACTTCCTCTCAACTTCACCTGAAAATTGTATGTCAGCAACAGGGGTGTTGGTGGTGATGTGAACTGCTTTGAACTCACCTGGAATGTGCAATTCTGTAGTTTTTAAGCCATATGGACATTTTGTCTGGTTTTCTTAAATAAATGATTATACATTTCTAATTAGTAAACTGTATCTACAGTACTGTACTGTAAATGCACTTTGAAGTTTGCATAACAACGGTGTATTTTGACCAATGAGAAAACAGATGACTGTCAATATTATCTGTGAAGAGAACAAGACTTTTAAATTAGATGAAACATGTCAAGTCTTCAGACACATTGTTCCCATGACTGTTCCACGGCAGTGTTTAATTTGAACCAGACAGAAGGCATGACTAATGGAGAACTCAGTCTAGAACAATGAAAAATACAAGACAACAAAAAAGATTGTATAAACTATAAAATGAACAATGTGGATTGATGGACTCATATTGGTTCACTAAAACATTAGTGTTTTCAATGAACATTTTTTTTTACTATAGACTCATATTGTAGTATTGGGAACTACTGAAGTAGTGTCAGTGTGTCGTTCTTCGTTGGTGGACATCTGTATTCCAGAAAGTACAGGATTTCACAATACTCACCTTTCCTAACAACAGCATTTTGTGTGTGTGTGTGGGTGTCAGTAGTGTGCAGTGTGCCTGCGTGTCTAAATTCCATAACATAGACAGAGCCAGGACCGCCTTACAAATTACATAACACAAGTAACCTTGCACTTAAAGGAAGTATGTAACTAACAACAACCCTGCACTTGACCCTATCTTCAGTCTGAGCATGTTGAAAGCTTGACAAACATAAAGTACACCGTTTGTACATAAAAAGGTGATTTAATGTAATTTGCTTTATTTGCACACCATGTGGCTGTGTCATTATGACTAAGACCACTGGCTCCATACATAGTGACATCACTGTTTGAGGAGTAAGAACTGGGTGGTTCTGAGTCAGATTTAGGGAAGTTGGAGGGGGGAATTTTGAACCTATTTTCAGATAGTCAACATCCAGACAACCTCGCCACACACACACACACACACACACACACACACACACACACACACACACACACACACACACACACACACACACACACACACACACACACACACACACACACACACACTGATACAGTATTACTCAAACAAACATTGACTTAATCCTATTTCACATTTGGTCAAATCACCCAATATTCAGTACAGGTCACCAAAGCATATATTGAAGCTCACCTATCAAAATACTTTAACTTGAAACTTGATGGTGAACTATTGATATCATAAACAAACTACTCAGAAACCTATACAAATTAACAATTGTCACGATTGTCACACAACCAAAGTAGTTACTTATTTTATACATCCATGTCTTTAGTTACACACTTACAAGATCCTACCTGCTTCATTAGTCAACTCAACTTGGAATTGGCACAACCAAATATTGCCAAACAAACCAGGAGGGGGCAGTAAAGTTCCACAAGAATTCATTGCCCATCGAGGTTGCCGCCGGTACAAAACTCTCTTTAGTACTGTCTGTCCATTATCTGGCTTGGAAAATCACTGATTGCTAAAAACCAACAAATAAAAACTTAAATTCTTGCTCCTCAAAGGACAGCCATTCACTCAAGCCTCTTTTGGAATGTCACTCTAGTAGCTAAAAGTTTGGTGGCGGTCCTTCTAAATGACAATGTAATGACACAGATTTTCTCCATCTAAACAGCACAGAGAGAAAGGCTCTCCTTGTTGGCACCTCCGACCAGATTTTGCCCTCACCCTTCGCTCACCTCACCTGTGACGGAGAAAACATCCTTCTGCCCTCCTCAGTCTCCAACCTTGGCAGAAAACTGGACCCCTCCCTCATATACAGCAAAACCTCTTTCCACAGTACCATCTTTAAAACATTGCCAAACTCCTCTTACTCGCTGTCAGATGCTGAGAAACTCGTCCATGTCTGTCTCTTCAAGACTGGATTACTGTTCACTTCACTCATCCGGATCCCTGACTGGAGCCTACAGAAGCTACAGTACATTCAAAACAGCGCTGCTGTTAACAGCACCACCACATTCCCCCCTTCAAGTCCCTTCACTGGCTCCCCATCTCCTACCAGATTCAATTCCAAACCCTTCTGCTAAGCTTCAATTGCATCCATGGGAATAGTACCCACCTACCTTAAAGAAATTCCAATAGAACTTAACTAGATAACTTCCTCATAAACCCTCCTGCATATCCCAAGAATAATCCTGGTGTAGGTGGGGGAACCAGGCCTTCTGCTCCACCACCCTTCGATTGTGGAACTCATTTGCAGAACAGCCTGGAACCCCAGTCGAAAGATGGTTTCAAAGCCAGTCTAAAAACTCTTAAAATCTTTTTTTAAAGTGTAAGCACTTTTTGCCTAGATTGTTTTCTTTTTTGACATACCTTGTAGCACCCTGAGATTGCCTGAACATAGAAGGGCACACAAAAAATCAGATATATTATTATTATGACTTCATGTTTGCTAATTCACACTGCCTTTGCTATTGCTGTGTTGAACCATGAGGCTGATATAAGGCTTCCCTCGCTCAGACTTGCACAACAACTGCCCGAGGGATACAGCATGCCTACTCTGGCTCATCAGGCTTAGTAGAAATTATGAAACCCAAACATTGAACACAACATTCTGAGGACATTATTTGCATGTGTTTAGGCTGTACATGAATATGCTAGTTTTTGACCAAGAGTAGTGAATACTGAAGATTATTGTTTTTTTTGTTAACAACCATTGTGAACTAGTTGATAAACGCAGCGATTCCTTTGTGAATGATTAAATGCCATGGACTCTGTCATCATTAAATATGGGAAGGTAGCGCTGGTTTTCTTGTTTGCCCTCATGGCCATTTTGTCACATAATAGTAAGATCATCTTTCATGTTGCTGTATGAGCATATTCTGATTATATTGCTTAGATTTTATCATCCAAAGGTTAACAATTTATTATGGTTTGTGTTGAGCAAATACACTGGGCTTTCTTGCCTGGATAATGTCTCTTTGGTTTTATACCATCAAACACAAACACAGTCAAACACTTCTAATCACTGTTTCTGTTCCCCCATCTTTCTTTCCAGCTGATTTTAATTGTATTCACTTTACATCAACTTAACTTTTGAGAAACTTATATTATATTTAATTATATTTCTTCAATATGTATATATAATCTGGTTAATGAAAGCCATGGGAAATATGAGGGGACCAAGACCCTTTGCCTTGTAAGGTATTGGGGAGAAGTTCAGAATGAGAAGTAAAACCAAACCATTTTTGCTTTAATTCTGGCACCTTCAAGTTTAACTACTGTGTCTTTGGGCTAAAAAATGTTCCTGATAGTTTTAATTACCCTGCATGTCTGCCTCTCTCAGTTGGTAAGATTCCAGTTCCCATAATTACTTTACCAGCTCTTTCACCTCTCAAAAAAACAACACAAACATCCACGGGTGCTCTTTGAATCTTTCTGCGAAAGATCTCAATATACCCTGGGACTGTAGGCCCATATTCCCAAGCAGTGGAATTCTGCTGATGCTATAAAGCTCTGCAGCACCCAATCAAGGCTAATTGCAGTCTGAATTTGCCATGGCACCACCCACACCACTGGCTGGCAGCCATTTTCTTTTTAAAGGCCCAAGAAATCCCTGCAATTACAGCTAGTTGGAAATTCCTTTAAGTCTTTCATTGAGAATAGTCATAGAAATTTGCTTTAAAAAAGTACAATAATGGACCATAGTGATGTATTTTTGGAGAGCTTGCAGAATGTGTGGGAGGATAAGTGTGGTAGGCCACATTCAGTTGCATCAGTTAGCATGTGTACGTGGCTAAGAAAACAGGCATGTTAGATAACTTCTAACTTACTTACACAATAACGAAGGACATTTTAAGGTATAAGTCACTTTTCTAAATAATGTATAAGCTTTCCAGGTTTTGTATGTAAACAAAAAGCAACACATATAAATCAATTTTGCTCTCTAATGTAACACTTAATCCATCTCAGTTGGGTAACCTCCACATTTGTAACTTGTTTTCAACAAACGGACAACAAAAACCTGGGTCTTAGAGATGTCGTCACCTCACCTCACGTCTACAACATATCAGTTGTAATGGATTGCATGGAAGTTAAGTAAATTATTAATGAAATAGCTGAAATTAGATGATTTTTGTTAATTTTAAGGGGGGAAAAGTATAATTTGATACATAGAGTTATTACATATAACATTTCAGACAATATTGAAGTGTTTTTTCTCCTTAAGCTCTAACTAAACCCCTCCCTGATTCTATGGGGCAGTTAAAGACCTCCTTGGCTTTGACGGAGTATGAGTCACAATAACCAGTTAAAAGGCATCACCATTAACCAAGACATAGCCTAGCTAAGCTACTGTATGCATTTCTAAACTAGGTAACTGCAGTTGGCAGTTGGCAGTGTGTTTGGAAATGCATCTTCAGTCCACTTGGTCCTGTGTTTTGTTATTATTTCTGTCTGGTAAAGGCTCGCCAGCGCCTACATTTATTCCCGAGGGAGAGAGAGTTCCTGCACTACAACCCCAGAATGACCTGAAACATGCCACAGTAAGTGTGTTTATTTGAGAAGGACTGCACGTTGTAAGTACATACCAAAAACATTAACAAATGTGGCTGTAAGCCATGGGAAGACTCTATGTGACAGAATTGGGTTCTTGACACTATGAGACATTAGGATAATCTTTTTACTGTTCAATTTTGCATGGGTGGGAGGCGGAGGTATGTGTAATTGACTCCAACAGTAAGCTTTGGAAATGGTTGATGTAATTACTGCATGTTTCCCAATCTGGGTAAATCCATCGTTAGCAAAATTGTATCCAGTGCAATTTCTTTAATTCATGTCTAATTGTCTATTACATATTGTACTGCAGAACAATTCAAATGTGATAATTGTATTTCTTTGTACAAAAACAAGCCTATAAATCTTATTGAATTTAGTCTGGCTAGTCCTGTTGCTGAGATAGATATATTGTATACTGTAGGCTTAGATTTGAATTCTTGTGGTATGCCAAGTCTTTTTAATGTTTTTTTGTGGGATGAACTAAGGTTAGAAAGGAGAACAACATCACACATTCCACATCCTAATTGCTCAATTGTCGTCAAAGTGGCATGAAGTCTATTCATGAAAAGACTGTGAAACATTCATGTTATGGGAATATTCCATGACATTCCAGTGATCATGATGCCAGTTTATTTGATGTTTATCTGTAACAAAAAACATCTGTTCTGAGCTTGTCTTTAGGAGTACCTCAGACAATATTACAACCTCAAGAAAGAGCCTTTTGGTCGAGGGAAGAGGAGCTGGCCCTCGTTCACCTCCAAGGTGAAGGACATGCAAAGTTTCTTCAGCCTCAACACCACAGGTGTTTTGGACCCTGAGACTGTGGAGGTTATGAAGACCCCTCGTTGTGGAGTCCCTGATGTGGATGATTACACCCACAACCATGGAAACCGGTGGAACAAGAACGTTATTACGTACAAGTATGATTTCCCAACAATAAAAACCACACGTGTGTAGACTCATGAACAATGGGAATTCATTGTGAGATAAATGATCTGTTGTTTGTGTTCTTTTCGATGTCTCAGTATTGGCAGGTACACCAGTGATCTGCCCCACAGCACGGTGGATTCTCTGATTGAGTCAGCACTCAGTGTCTGGAGCAGAGCCAGCACTCTAACCTTTGTAAGATCACCAACCCGGGTTGCTGATATCATGGTGGAGTTTGCCACTTACGGTGGGTGGAAAAAATCAACAATTCCAATGCCTTATGTCTTTGAACGTTGAACATTGAATCCACAAAAAATCGATAAACACTGCCATAAGGGTAACATTTTTGTCACCCCACCCCACACAGTTTTAACTAATTCATGTTTTCTATACTATCTGGATAAACAAGAGCATGGTGACCTGTATCCTTTTGATGGACCAAAGGGTACTTTGGCACATGCATATGGTCCTGGAGACGGCACTGGAGGGGACACCCACTTTGATGATGATGAAACCTGGACAGCTGGACCAAATGGTATAAATTCAAGAGATAAAAATTATGTATATAATTACATGTAATCAATAGTGTTCAATAGGAATCACATGAAATCGTCTAGATCTAGATCCAAGAAAACACAAAACATGGACATGGTTTTCATTCTGTTTTCTTTTTTCATGTCCCTACAGGATTTAACCTTTATCTGGTGGCAGCACATGAGTTTGGCCATGCTTTGGGGTTAAAACATTCAAGAAATCCAGACTCGCTGATGTACCCTACATACAGACCCCGAAGTTTACATAACCCTCTCTCCTGGGAGGACATGACAAACATCAACTCTCTTTACGGTAAGCAGAACCCCATGGAACAACTGCTGTATCGTTACCTGAGGACAGGGTGGAGTCTTCCCTCCAACCCTTGGCTTGTGGGAACCCCTTTCCCCTCCACCACGCAGAAGTGTGCCCCCAGTCTGTCCTTTGATGCTGTTTCAACCGTGGGGGACTCCACCTTCTTTTTCAGCGACAGGTATAATGATTCACCTTGAAGTGTTCAATTCCTAAATAAAAACTCAGTAGTAATATGTTTTTTTTAATATGGATTAGAAGATTATGTTCAAATTAATGTGGTGAATCACTTCTTAAGGACCTACTAATACAATGATGAGATTATTAAGCATGTGTTTCTTTCTGGAAGGTATCTTTGGATCAAACATAACCAGCAATATGACATCAAAGAAGGCTCTATCAACAACTTCATGCCAAAGATTGAGACCAAAATTGATGCTGCCTTCTGGGTCCCTAGACGATCTACTGCTTACCTGTTTCATGGTATACAACTCATATGATGATGCTGCACATTCAATGGATTGATTTTATGAATTTCTCCTTAAATGTGTTCCTGAATAATAATTGATGTAAGAAATGACTGTTTTGTTTGTGTGTCAGAATCCATGTACTGGGTAGTTAAGGGGTCCCTTGTGAAAGGCAAGCCAAAACCCATTAGTAACTTTGGGTTACCTCCATGGGTGCAGGAGGTAGACGCAGCAGTTCACATCGTCAAAACAGGCCGCACCTTCTTTTTCAGTCATGACATTTACTGGAGGTGAGATAGACATGATAAAATTATATCAATGATAAAACGCTCATATTACTCAATCTTGAAATACTTGGTCATTAACGTAAAACTTTCTCATCCCATCAGCAATCCATGCAGGTTTAATGAGTCTTTATTTTACTGTTGGCTTTCTTAGTTACAATGAAAATCGCAGGGTAATGGATATTGGTTACCCACAATACATCAGTGATGATTTCCCAGGAGTTGATGGAAATATAAGTGCAGCTGTCCATAAGGATGGTAAGAATTCATAATTTCCCTTATTAATAATTTATAACTGTCATATTTGTCTACTGGTTCCAGAAATTATGAAAAAATATATAATATTCTCTAACTATAGTTAAAGTTTTTTAAGGAAAAGGAATTTACTTTTTACCAAATGTATTCAAATTATTTTGAATGCGATCCACTTAATTGTAAATTAACATCAAATAAGTCCAACTGTTTTTTTAATTTATTTTTGGTTCCAGGTTTCATCTTCTTTTTCATTGGACCTCAAGTGTATAAGTATGATTACACCTTGAAGGAAGTTGTTGGAATTGAAAAAGCAAATACCTGGCTTGGGTGCTGATGAATCACAGTGGAAATGACCTGAGAGAACATGAGACTTTGTGTGTATTTGTACTTTGGTGTTAACATTTGAATAAACATCCTACAGAATCATGTAGCTAATATAATTATTTTTCTCTCAAAAAATAAAAGGCTGGTTAATTGTGTTATTTTCACTGACAGTATGTTACAGAAATGACACTGAAGCTGAAGAATGTGAATGCATGTTTATGTTCCATTGTAAAACCTCCAGAACAGAAGTACTATTTGATTTATGCGAGTATGGGGATTTCATCAACAATCTCTCGATCAAATGTTTGAGCACTTGCCAAGCGTTGTAGAGATTTTAACACAGATAAATTATAAGTAGACCTCAACCCCATATCTAGGTCTGTATATATATATCAACTATATATTTGACCTTGTTGATATTTAGAAAATTATATTTAAAGTACAATGTAAAAATGTAATGTTGCAACCAAGTACAATGTAAATGGAAAAAGTCCTCTATCTACCTTACATGGAGGTAAACCAAACATATTCTAATACATTCCATAGTGCCATTTTGCAAACAAACCTGTTTGGGAACAGCCTCAGGTAGTCTAGTGTAGCTGAGGGATTGGGGGCTCTGGGCCCACGTGATAAACCACTCAACCTCAAGCATGCTGTATAAAGGCTCGGGTTAATTTAAAATCCATGTGCTGAGGTATTTTTTGAAAGATGGAGTTGCTATGGTCTTGGATATTTACAGGATATCTAATGTTCGTGAATATCATTTTGACTTTACCCATCTCTGAGGAACAATGGTTGAGACCTGAAGATGTCCAGCTGGCTGAGGTTTGTGTTTCCACATGCAGACCTGAAAATAAAATGTCAGCATATGCATTTGATTCTGTAACATCATCTTTCAAATTCTGTCAACAATGACATTTGGCTGACACAACTTGGTGAAATAATCACAGTTACATCGTATTGAACATGTTCTTACAGTTGAATACAAACATCACAAACATACATAAATATGTTGTGGCATGTGTCTTTTGGAGTTTTGAAGGCTAACTGGTATCTGTGGCAGGGGTACCTGAGGAGATACTATCAGCTGAGAACAACGAGTAGTACACAACATCAAAGTCGCAATAGAAGGGATACCTCCGCCATGGTGGACAAAATCAAAGAGATGCAGGGCTTCTTTGGTCTGGAGCAGACTGGTACTCTAGACCCCCAGACCCTGGCTGTGATGAGAAGGGACAGGTGTGGAGTTCCAGATGTAGAGAACTTCAGTGTTTATCCTAAAAGAACCAAGTGGAGGAACAAAACAATCACATACAGGTATCCATTCATTTCGGAATGAGATGCTGTAATCAACCTTCATCCATCCAATAACATAGTCATTTACCGTAGATGTCTGTGTTTCCTGAACTGTTAGAAGTTGACTAGCAATCACTGTAGCGATGTCATCATTTTGAAATTGAACATGATAGCACACGTTATTGTTCCTCAGTATACGGTGTACCCTAGAACTTGTATAATGCTAGTCCTCAGACTGTGTCATGGTAACCTAATTAACTAACAAACTGCAGGATTGAGAAGTACACCCCTGATCTTACAAGAGAGGAAGTTGATAGATCCTTCCACTTGGCACTAAAACTCTGGAGTGATGCTGCCCCGCTGAACTTTGTCAAAGTGAACAATGGAAAAGAAAACATTGCACTCACCTTCGCATCAAGAAGTAAAATTTGCATGATTTACATTGCCTTTTATTTATGTTAATTTCATTTCTATTCATAATTTGTAATCACTTTTTTGTCTATGTTTGGATGTAAAACTATTTAGGGTTCATAGAGTGTGTTGCAAGTGAGGTTTGATCTAAACTATAATTATATGCTTGGAAGTTAGACCACAAGTATATGGGTAACCACAGAAATATTTAGGTTATAACGTATTGGCGAATAACTAACTCACGATAACTCCATGTCTCTGTCTGTCCCAGCTCATGGAGATTTTTTCCCTTTTGATGGCCCCAAGGGGGTGCTAGCCCATGCCTTTGAGCCAGGGCAAGGTATGGGGGGAGATGTGCACTTTGACGAAGATG
The DNA here is from genome assembly GCF_963692335.1 of Osmerus eperlanus. Classification (NCBI taxonomy): domain Eukaryota; kingdom Metazoa; phylum Chordata; class Actinopteri; order Osmeriformes; family Osmeridae; genus Osmerus; species Osmerus eperlanus. The sequence goes on from NC_085028.1 coordinate 2,858,628, forward strand.
AAACTTGGACAACGGGCCAAGAAAATCCGGGTAAATCTTCCTACAGTAGTTTAGAATCAAATTAATGTGACGTCTTGAGAACGTGACTCACAACTAAGGTTCTTGTGCAATTTCAGGTTATAACCTATTCACTGTTGCTGCCCACGAGTTAGGCCATTCCCTGGGACTCTCCCATTCTAAAAACCCCTCAGCACTTATGTACCCAAACTACAAGTATTACGACAGTGCAAAGTACACACTGCCAAGAGATGACGTGATGGGTATCCAGGCATTGTATGGTGAGTAAACCGTGATACTATTGATACATCTTATGACACTAGATATCTAAATACATGTATTTATATTTCATTCTCAAGGCAAGCCTATCATAAAACAGGAAACAGTTACCATCCCTAGAAAGTGTGACCCCAACTTCTCAGTTGATGCTGTGGCGGTGATCGGGAATGAGATTGTATTCTTCAAAGACAGGTTGGTTTTTGGGGGATACAATTCTGGACTTTCTATAACTGTTTTACTATATTGACCATGCATGACAGTGATTGATTCCCAGATATATGTGGATGAGGACAACATGGTCAACGTACTGGAACCAGCTGAGGGAAGGGTTTAGTAGCACATACCTTCCTGGCATCAACTCTGCTATAAATGCGGCCTATGACATCCCAGCCAAGGGAGTGGCGTACATCTTCACTGGTAATGTGCAGTCTTCACAAGGCATGACAGAGCTGGATATCCTACAGGACACAACCGCTGAACACAAATTATAGTCTTTTACTAAAAGTGTCACACTTCATGCAAGAGGTTTACTGTATTTGGCAGTTTTTGTGGTATGTTAGTGCTTTTCATAGTGTCCCAAAAATGCTGTAACACAGCTTTGTTTTTTAGGTCCCAAGTACTGGGTGGTTCAACAGCTAAAGATGAAAAGTCATTTTGGCTCAATCTATGAGTATGGATTTCCATCCACAGTGAGGCACATCGATGCTGCTGTTCATGTCAGTGGCTATTGGAAGACATTCTTCTTTGTTGGACAGGTTTATTATAGGTAAAATATTCTCTGCAAAGCAGAACAAACTCTAACCCTAAAATAACTTGAAAGACCCATTTGGTAACAGTAACTTTCTTCGTATTTCCGGTTACATTGGTAAAGATATTTTACTTGTTTTTTAGAAAACAACTTGTGTAACTAATGTTGCCTTTAGTTTGTTGTCCTTATTGAGCAATTGGACCATTGGACCATCAATCAAAGTCCTTGGCCACTTACAAGTCAATAAATGTTCAAAGCCTGCCCCCTCATGGTTGATTCAAAAACACATTTCTATGTTCTGTTTATAGTGTTACTACGTTCCACAGGTATGATGAAAACAAAAGGAAGATGGACCCAGGGTTTCCAAAAAGTTTCCCTTTGGACTTGCTTGGCATTGTGAGGAAGGTTGATGCAGCGTTTGAATTAGAAGGTAAAATCCAATCCTGCATGTCACTTAATCCAGCTGCTTGTTGGAGCATGCATTCTTATGAGCATGTTTTCAATTTACGCTGACTTCTGTACATTTGCATCAGCAGGTAATATCTACCTCTTTAGCGGGACAAAGGCATACCTCTACGACTACAGACAAGACAGGGTGCTCAAGAGGATTCCTGCAAATGCATGGCTTGGTTGCTAATTCATTTATCAAAAAACACAGGGCCTACTTAGAGCCTTTTAAGATATGTCTAGCTACCATTTCTGATAATTCAATTTTCATGTCTGTTTTTATGAATTTTATATTCAAGTGGGTTGTATATTTTTAGATGTATATTTTTTGTTCTTGAAATGAACCTTGGAACAGTAATCATTTCAGAGGATTTTTTTGTCTGGTGAGACACTGAGCACTTTTTTGCTTTCTCATCTTGTATCAACCAATGCTTGAATTTTAATTAAATAATATTCATAAGAAATCAACCGATCCTGTGTATGGTATATTATTATGTATAAATAACATTGGATATCATAAACATTTGTATATCACTTTATAATGCTATTCATTTTCATTAACATCCCAGGAACTAGAGGTTATGTTGTTAGGTGAGTGATCCATAGGACAGGAGCTTGTACAAACACTTGCATGTTTGCACGAAGAACGCAAACACTACTCTATGGCTCTCACATGGCTAGAAATACATATCCTAGGCTCCGCAGGCTGAAAGACAGGCTTTAAAGGAGAGTGAATCGAGATGGGGGAAAGAATCTTCAGTCTCTACAGGCTCCAAATGAGGGGTACACTGACGATGATCCTGTTTCTAGCCTGTTTTTCTCTGTGTCAAGCAGCTCCTACCACAACCCCAAATGTGACAGAGGAGACACTTGCTGAGGTAAAGTATTTCTACCACATATTGTTGAATATTGTTTAATATTCACAAATATCTGCCCTTTTGCCCAGTCACGGATAATCCACAACTCACGATTGTAAATAATCATGATTATCATAAACGGTTCAATATTGGGGTTAAGGTTAGCAATAATTATCATACTGACCACTTACCTTCCAGGAATATCTATCCAAGTATTACACTGATGTTGGGGTCTATAATTCGACCACTCGGAATGTAGCCCAGACCTCGTTCAACCAGACCTTGGAGGTCATGCAGGCATTCTTTGGTCTGGAAGTGACAGGCAGACTGGATCAGAAAACCCTCAAGTTGATGAAGGAGCCAAGGTGTGGTGTGTCAGACATCAGCAGATATGGACACTTCCCTGGGAGACCCAAATGGGAGAAGAGAACTATTACATACAGGTGTGTTTCCTATGTGCACTCCAGGATTGCTGTCTCCTTTGTCTGAAGTACAGTATTGCATTTATGACCTTTGAGAACTGATTGTCCCGGGTTTCTCAGTTGTTGATAAAGATTTGTATTCTTGTAACAGTGGTTGATCTGTTAATAACTTTTTTTAAGAATCACTGAATACACACCAGACTTGAGCCGGAATCAAGTTGACTCAACTATAGCTCAGGCCTTCAAGCTGTATAGTGACGTAATTCCACTGGATTTTAAACAGATTGAATCTGGCACCGCCGACATCATGATACTCTTCAAAGGCGGATGTATGTATGAGATCCAGACAACAGTTTTAAAGCACTTTCTCATCACTAAAATAAACACCTTCCTATTCCGATTCAGATCATGGGGACTTTTATCCTTTTGATGGACCCAGTGGAGTTTTGGCCCATGCCAACTCACCTGGACAGGGCCAAGGTGGAGACACACATTTTGACGATGATGAATATTGGACTCTGACTCAGAATGGTAAGAATGTCTCCACATACTGTAACATCTCATTCATAACCTTTTCCAATGAAATTGGTCTCACCCACCCATGCATCTTGTCTATAGGGGTGAATCTGTTGCTGGTTGCAGTCCATGAGTTTGGCCATGCCCTGGGACTGGATCACTCCAGAGACAGGAAGGCTTTAATGTTCCCCACCTATCAGTACGTCAACACGAACAGATACAAGCTTCCCGATGATGATAAGCGTGGGGTGCAGGCCCTCTATGGTAATCAAACCCTCCACTACACCGTTGATGTGCTTTAAAAATCACTCTATTTATAAACACACATTGCAATGAAATGTTTCTTCGTAGAGTCTGATTAGTTATTATACGATATGTGTGTCTCCAAGGAACCCGTACACCCGATCCCAAGCCAGAACCCAAACCAGAGCCTCCGGTTCCTGAACCAGAAGAGCCAAGTGAACCAGACCCCAATCCTGGCCCCGGGCCCAACCCAAAAGACCAACAGTGTGACCGGGATCTTGTGTTTGATGCAGCCACTTCCATGTGGGGAGACCTGTACTTTTTCAAAAATGGGTGAGTTCAGGCAATCATTGTTCGTTTTAATACATCTGGCATTGTCATAACTGTGTTAAAACTATGCTTTTGGAAAATGAATCTTTTGGGAATTTCGTTTCATCCTGATTTTAGGTACTACTGGAGGAAGAGTACACAAATCAGTGGAATTGCTCTCACTAAAGTGACCACCAAATGGTCACAAATTAACTATGTTGATGCTGCCTATGAGGTCCAACATCGGAATGTGGTATACCTTTTTGAAGGTGCTTTTGAGTTAGTGGACATCGACATTATGTCTTAACTCTCTAAATCTGTGCTTCTAAAAATGTTCTTTGCACTGTATTGCGTAACACAGAGATACCATGAGAAATACAATTTTTTTCACAGGTAATAAGTACTGGGGTATAGAGGCCTATGCAAAGACAATGATCCCGGGCTATCCAAAACCCATTTCCACACTTGGATTCCCATCATCTGTCAATAAGATAGATTCATCAGTGTATGTTCACTCAACACAAAAGACCCTCTTCTTTGTGAACAACCAATACTGGAGGTGAGCATTTAGATTACATCATAATAATAATTGGCCACTTAATTGATTCACATTGCATGTAAAGTAAATGATGGCTTATGGGTTGTTTGTGCTTCAGCTACAATGAGGCCAGACGTGAAATGGATTCTGGATACCCTAGATTAATAACTCAGGATTTCCCAGGCATTGGCTCAAAAGTGGATGCTGCCTTTGAGAACTATGGTAAGAGAATGAAAGTGATCAACACAAGTTACCACCCTGTGACAAAACACAGGTGTTGAAAATCCTTCACTTAGATCATCTCACATCTACAGCTGCTGTAAATATTTCAGTTTATTGATGAATTGAAACGATTTTTCCTCCAATAGGGTATCTTTATTTCTCGGATGGGCCCAGGCAGAGTGAGTACAACTTTCCCAGCAGGACAGTGATACGCGTCCTCCTAAACTATGGCTGGCTGAACTGCTATTAAATACATTTTTCACCAACTTTCCTCATAATGTAGTTTAACATAGGCCCATAATATTATGAGCTTGTTTAGTTAATCTTCATTAACACAATGTGCAACAAATGTAAAGCAATACATGTGTTTGGAAGGCCTATAACAAGGAAGATGTGATATTGTCATTGTTTACCAAAGTATTGGATATCTTGTTGTTTGTGTCTAATTTTCAAATGCTCTTACATAACACATGGTAAATAAATGTCACTCGGATATCAAGTTCTTCAGTTTTTACTGCTCCTTAGGCACCAACAAGAGCTCATATCAGCAGTGCTTGAAGTGTGTATTTGAGTAGGCCTATGTGTGTGTGATTGAGAAAATATAATTAAAATGCATATCATTGTTAGATGTTCATTAGATGTTCATTCATTGTTTATTTATTTCTGTAGTACTTCGTGCTCACTCTTATTCGTTCAGTTTCTTTTGCAAAATCACTTAATTCTTCCAATTCGATTTTTCGTAGTTTGAAGGTTGGGGTTAAAGTCTTAGCTTAAATGACCAATAATGACATTTATGACAGTCGGAGTCCACCATGTACTGGCAGACAGGATATCCGGTGTGTACGCTCCCCTTACAATTCCGAGCCAAATGCAGTTTCATAGTTCCGACAGCAAAATCAAAACACGATCGACAGAAGTGGAGTGTTTTTATACTGAAAGCAAATAAATGAGCGGCAAATATAGATAAAGCACACACAGAAGAAAAACATGTTTGTTTGCTAGCTCGTCGTCGGGTCCTTCTCCAAGTGAATAATGCAATGGACACAAGCGAAGAAGTGCTTCACGGTTCGCCGATGATTCACGGAAAAGAACAAACCCGAACACGAATTGAAAAGAGTGGGGTATGTTTTAGCAATATATTAGCATTTTGATATCACACAAATAACTCAAAACAAACGACATATATATATCGTTAGGAGAACTTGTAATTGGATGTGATAATTAGCTAAATTAATCGGTAATACTGTACCTAGCATGGTAGCTACTAGTAGCTAGCCCAAACGGTATTGACCCGCTGATGATGGCGAGGTTGCAAACTAAAACCCTTTTTCATATTATCTCTTTATTGTTTTAGCCGTCGTCCAGCAGTAACCAGACCACGGACACCCCTCTCTCCCCTATGGACCCTCTGAACACACTTTCAAACTTTGAATCAGAGATGGAGCCGGATGGACAGGGAAACTACTCACTCTTCCCTGCCTTGGACAGCATGGCTAGTCTGTCAGGAACCTCAGAAACTCTGGAAACGTAGATAAGCTTTGTGTCCCGTGTTATGCAGTTGCTGTTATCCTGCATACATGTAGAAATTGTAAAAATTCCAGTGTAAAAATGCTTGAATATTTAAAATGTATCGCAGTAGATATCACCAGGTCAGGTGACAGGTCTCATGTAACCATCTTATGATCACTATGTGCTTCATCTATCTGCAGTGATGCAACCACCGATGTTGCAGACAAACCCAACCTCACGTGGTTGGATGCAGCACAGGTAGCAAATCACCCTCTTAAACATATTACCGGTTGTATTACAATGCACCATATAATACCCTACAGAAGTTTTCAGTTACTTTTCAGTTATTCTTTGCCAAAAAATTAATGTATAGCCCATTTTATAAGCATTGTCACAGAGGTTTTCACATACTATATTCCCACAGAACTGCCCCTAAACCAACCATGCACTGCATGATTAGTTGTCTTCCGTTTTGTTCAGATTGTCTTGGAGGAAGCTGGGCGTCCCATGCACATTAAAGAGATCAAACAGAGGATTATCGATAGGGGATTAGTTCAATCCAAGTACAGTAGAGAATTTTATCTTTTGAGCTTCCATTTTCACCGACTTCATTCAACATTTTTGAATTGTCATATATGAAACTAGTTTTCAACAATCATTTTCAAACTGTTGTTAATTTTTGGTTTGTTTTGCTTCTAACAGTGCCAAATCAAGCCTTGAAGCTGTTATGTATCGAGAGGTAGGTGCCTGGTTTCAAACTATTGTTTTCTACAAAAAGGCCAAAGTGGTTTCATCTCCATTTTTGGTTTATGAAATCAGTTATTCATTAAAACTCAAATTATTTTCATACTTTTTTCCATGCATATTTTCCTCTCGCTTCTTAGCCCCCCCCCCCCGTTTCTGTTGAAAGAGACATCACCGTCTGCATTACAGCTGCAAGACGTAAAAGTGATACACCCAAATGGCAACTGCATTTACCTTTAAGACCCAGCCCAAATTTTAGCTCTGATCAGGGTTTTTTATTCCCAACATCAAACCTGGCCTCAGAGTCCCACTATGTTACAGACACAGAAAGGGAGCAGGAGATTCAAGAGGATTGAGAACAGAAATGGAGTCTTTGCACTGCTGGTAAGTTCTGATGAGCCATGTCCCAGAATTTGTTCAACTCAATGGAACTTCTTTATTGGTGCCAAGTAGGCAATCAGACATTGAGAACACTTGTCAAAACCAAACACATAAGTAAACAATGAGAAGTCAATTTAACCTTAGGGTTGATGTTGTTTGTTCTTTTATGCCAATAGTAGCTATACACTTATTTAAACTTTATTTATACCTTATTTCAGTTATTTGCCATCTCATGCACAAAACATTGTCATTGTATGCATTATCATTACGGATTTCTAAGTGGACCGTAGGAGTCACCAGTTGGGTCATTCTTTCATTCACTCACTTTGGTCCCTTCCTCTCCTCGTTTAACTAGAATTAGCTAAACTATTGTACTTTTACTTAATTTAAGATCTGTATATGTTTATCGTTTGCACCTTCCAGTAAATCCGTAAATTCCGTGTTTGTGTAACATACATGGCGAATAAACCGAATTCTGATTCCTAGACGGATGACGAGAGGCAACAGGCTTTACAGGCCTTCAGCACCCAGTCCTTCCTGGGCTCTCCTCCCCAGACGGCCTTCTCCAGCTCAGGTTCTGCAGCCTCCTTGCCCCCTTTCCCTTCACCTACAGGCTCCTCTGAGCCCAGGTCCAGAGCCAAGAAAGGCCCACGGAAGAACCAGAACGAGAAGTACCGACAAAAGTACCTCAGACTTCGCAAAGCTGCACGGGCCATGATATTTGTAAGTCGAGAACAACTTTGAGCTATATTTGTTTCATTTTGATGTGGAATGTTACACTCAAGCTGTGTGAAATATGTGGAGGGTAACTGATTGAAAAACAGCATCGGGGTGTCCTCTGCCGAACAGTTCAGTCAGTGGACGAATGTGATTTGCAAACCCACAGGAGAATGCAGCACTCTGCGACGAGGTCGCCCACCTGGAGGAGAAGTTTGTTCGGGCAAAAGAGGAACGCAGGTTAGCAGGGCAGTGCTCACAGGGTAACAGAGTTACCTTAACTGAGGTTTTCCACACTAATGAACGGAAGTATTTTCTGTATTACCAGATGAGGGACAGGTTTGTTTGTTTGTTGACTCACATTCCTCTTCCTCATCTGTTTTTAGGTTCTTACTGAAAACATTGTTGCAGTACCAGTCTCTGTCTGATGGGGATATCCAGACTGCCCCCAGTACCAGCTCTCACACCCTGGCTAGCTTCAGCGGTGGGCCCCCTGGGGGCTCCGTCCTGCCTGGAGGGCACCCCAGCACGTCAGGGGGAGACGATGGCCTCCCAAAAAAGCCCAAGAAGGAGAGAAAAGAACGAGGGAGGGAGAATGGAAAAGATGAAGGCGAGTAGGGGTTTCTTTTCATTTTAGCCAGTATAAACTGGGTACTTTATCACCCTGTAGTATAGACATTACATCCAAATTCACTTAAATAACCCACTCAAATATCACAGGAAGCCTTTCATAACGATCTAATATTAATTCTTTTTGCCGTAGTTTCTAAAAAGATGGGTAAGAAGCGCAAGCTTGGCGACGGGGGTTCCCGTAAGCTGGTCCAGCCCATTCCTCTGGACTCATCTGGGCGTCCTGTCTTCCCTATCGTGCTGGGGGGTCTGACCGTGTACAGCCTGGGGGAGGTCAGTGTCTCAGCTCTGCTCGTCACCGTTCTAGACTCCGTTCTGACCTGAACATGTAACACCTTCCCTTTTTGTTAGTCGGGGAGATTTCAAATGTTTGAGTGAATGTGAGTTTGTCTTCTGCCCATCGTCATTCTCAAAAGGGCTGTGTTTGCTGACCTGAATGTTCAGCCCTGTTAAGAACCGAACTGTCCAGTCCTTCACACTTCACACGCTAGCAAAGGAGATGTGACAGGGAGCTGTCTTAGGCTGTTGGACGTAGGCCAAGTCCTAGCCTTCATTAGTTGGTACCAGTTATGAATGTATTGTATGTCCTTCGTGTCTCTCCCAGATCATTCCAGATCGGATGTTGTTCCATGACCAGTGTGCCATCTACCCAGTGGGCTTCTGCAGTACCCGTGTGTTTGCCAGTATGAAGAACCCTGATCAGCAGTGCCTCTTCACCTGTCAAATCAAAGATGGGGGTGCAGGACCACAGGTCTGTAAATACACACACACCCCTGCACACACAGTGCAATGATCTTGGCAGCCAATCTGTTTATTTATGTTGTCGTCCCCCCAGTTTGAGATTGTGCCTGAAGATGACCCTCAGAATGCCATAGTTGCCTCTTCTGCCCTGACCTGCCACTCAAACCTTCTGAAGGCCATTGGAGTGATGAGGTTTGGGTTCTCTCCAAGTTTAAGTTTTTTAGTTTCCCTACTTCACTGTACTCTGCAGTTCATAGAATCTCTCTTTCAGTAGGTCAAAGTCTGTCAACCCCATTATGCCGTCAGGGGCAGATTTCTTCGGCTTTTCCCATCCCACAATCCAGAATCTGATCCAGAGCTGTCCTGGAGCACGCAAGTGTGTCAAGTAAGTGCCGACCACTTGAATCTCAGACTAGGTAGGATTAGTCCCAATTCAAATTTTTCTGTTAATATAAATGCTACTGAACCTCAAAATTCTCCTTGTCCACAACATGTTTGTTTGTCTAATACACATTCTGCTGAAGAATAGTCACATGACCTAACTATGCCTGGTGGTGTGTCCCTTCCACAGTTACCAATGGATACGCTTCGAGGTGTGTCGCCCCGGTGACGGGCAGGTTCCACACAGCCTATCAGAAGATGACGCCTCAGTCAATTTTGAGGCGTACCAGAGGCACCAGGCCATCGATGAAAGTGTGAAGACAGACAACAGCATGGCAGGTGACATTACAAACATGACTCGTGTAGATTGGGCCTGTCTTTTCAACCACTTGCTGACATGGAAAATGTATGACTCTTAAGACACCTGCATGCTAGCATCATGAAAAACAAGTTGTAAGTCAATAGCATAGAAGCCAGTTGTATACTAATCGCCCATCCACAAAACATGAAAGATTGCATTGCTTCAAGACTTCATCTACTGTAACTGTACGTCACACTGGGTTCAATAAATCTTCTCATCCCCAGGTTCAACTCCAAAATCTCCCAGTTCCTCTCGTCAGCATCTCCTGAGCTCACCATCTACCTCTTACTTCAGTTCCTAAGAAGCCCTCCAAAAACACCACAAGCTTTGAAGAACCGTCAAATAGAGAGACTATACAGACCTTGTTTCAAAGGAAGAGTTACTGGACTACTTTTGCGGAACTGAAACTAATATTCATTATAACCTACATGACACCAAGGAGGACAGAATTAAGTTTCCTTGTAGGACATGTCCAGCAAATGAAAAAGTTGTTTTCCAATTGTAGCACCCTCTGCTGGGGTTTTTGATGTACAAGTAAAGTTGTAAATGTGTAAAAGTAAAGTTGGCACTTGAGAGTTGATTTATTGAACAACCTTAGAGCTCCTGGTCTGTTTTAACATTTAAATAAAAATAATCTTATGTTACATTTTCCTGATAATCACAATAATATCGATTTATGGGTTTGATTTAGGGATGCTCATAGTTAACCGTTAACTGACAATACAAATGTTTCCTGATTTAATACTATTGGTTAAACAGTGTTGCCAATTTACCGACAATTTTGCTAGATCTAGCAATTTTTCACCTTCCCTAGTTGAATCAATACAATGGCAATCTGTTAGAAATCAGTTTTTGTTCTGTTGTTTTCTGCAACTATAGTTGAGCTACTATTTACTTAATAAACCCAGGGGATTTTTGTTGTATTGGTTTTTTTTTTTGGGTCACTGACACAAAAATGTTACTTGTCGGTTAACGGTAAATGGTCGTTAATGAGTGTTGCTTATCAGTCTTATTATTTTTTTAAATGAGCATATCTAGTTTGATTGGAATCGATTTGTCTCTTAAATGTAAAAGCAATTCATAACACAACAATGGACTGGAAACAATTTTCTCAGTGCAATCAAAATACACAGGAAGACGCAGGCAGTTCCACACCTCTTAGAGCTTAATTCTTAGTTCACAACACTGCAACTTCTGTTTCCTCTATTTGGGTGGAATAGTCCATAGCTCGGAAGGAGGGTGGACCTCACTTTTCATGCTTTGGAATGGCCAGCGGTTGAGAGTGAAGGGTGGTGCGGGTAACACCCCATCAGCAGTGTAAATGGGACAGGCCTTTAAGTCGCAGGGCCAGTCCCTCCAGGCGTAGCGCAGGCCAGCCACATTGTTCGCGGATCGGCAGTTGTTGTTGGACAACTGCACCGAGGTCCTGTCCCACTGAATGATGGGCGCTGGAATCCAGTTGGAAAAAAACCAACAGGGTGCCTTCAGCACTGAGCAGCAAATCTAGTGGGGAAATGAGAGGTCTTATAAAAACACTTATAACCGAAGGAGTAGTAATTATTTGAGATTACGTAACGGTTCAAAAAGCCACATGAAACTGCAAGTTTGACAGTGGCACAGTAGCATTATAGCATCAGACTCACCTCAAATATGTCTTTTGATGAATTAACAGAGAGTCTCTGATCATAGGTAACATTGACATATGTATCCTGGACCAGGACCTGATTAGGGAAAGGCCCCTGGAATGAGACCTCCCTCTCCCCATAGGCCACTGCTCTGGCTCCCAGTGTCAGTCGCATGCTAACTTCCTGCTTGTATCGGGGATGTATACTGGAACACATGGGTCATGTTGCCAAGACAATGGTGAATGCACAACAATTATATCAAATACTGGGGGGGGGGGGAAGCTCAATAAAAAAGACAACAGCATACAGTGTGTATATGTTTTAACTATTGCTTTTCTTTCATGTCATACCTGCCCCAGGGGGATTTTTCATCAGGCAGATCCATGGCCACAGCCATAAAGGTCCTCTTCATCCGGGGGTTGGGAGCAAAGCCATAGTCTGCAGTCTGTTGCCAGCGAATGGATGGGAAGCCTTCACTTGTGGAGCTCTTTCTGTACGTAGACAGCTGGGGGTGGAGAGAAAAGACAGGCTCTTTGTATCAGCTGTTTATAGTATCACCTTTTATATTAAAGGCAGGGTAGGTATTGTTGTTGAGAAGCAATTTTTGTCATATTTGCTGATATATCCTGATGGCAACCAATACAGGTTTGACAGTCAAATTGCATAAATCCAGTATCTTTGGGCTTTGCAGGACTGTAATAAACACAATCAAATTTGGACCAAATGCAAGGATTGGACGGGCTACTTGTCTGTCTGTCTGTCTACCTCCCGGCAGTAGTCAGGCGTGTTTTGAGGAAGTGGCTTTAAAAGGAAGCGGCGGTATATTTCGGTTTGAATATTTTTTAACTCAAGTCAAAATGACAAGGTTCACAAAAACTTACCTACCCTACCTTTAACTGATCTACTGATGTACAGTCAAAGGAATGCTATTAACTGCAGCGAAGAAAGGCTGGGAACATCACTAAGCTGGTAAAGGGTAACATTTTACTAAATGGGGTTTAACAGGAACTTGTATAAGGCTGTGTGATGTCCTCACCTGAACAAACCCAAAGGGGAAGTCTGCTGCAGTCTGTCCCCCAGAGCCCTGGTGAAAGGACATCCTCCAGTCATCGATCATGGTGGGAAAGGCACAGGAGTAGTGTTCTTGGTGATACTCAGTATTGGCCTCACCTACCAAAACAAAAGCACCAAGGCACTGTTGAAAACTGAACCTGCCTCCTGCTTTACTTCGTTACTCTCTTCTGCCCAAGCTGTACTGAACCATTTTTTTTTCTTCTAACCTTGATACCAGATGGCTCCTTTTAGGGTCATGTTGAGAAGTGGGTGGATCATGGCATTCCACAACACGGAGCTCCTCCACAAAGACTGTAACATAACAGTGTCCTCTGACACGGGGATGCTGGGGACATCATATGATCAGGTTACATTCAAATAACTGCAGAAGATAAAGATCCTTCATCTGTTCATTCTTGTTCATTAATATACCCCAAAATGCATACTATCAGCTCATGTTGCAATGGAGTTTGAAGCTTGATTATTGTAGCTTTACATATGGTACTGCCCACATAGGTGAAACTATATGCCTACCCATCACTGGCCCCGTCCAGGCCACACTGGTGCAGAGCCCGCGGTGAGGACCAGGCCTCTACAGGTGTACCCCCCCAGCAGGACTCCACCAGGCCTATAGGGTACCTCAGGGTCTTGTACAAGTAGCGGCCAAACAACCAGCACACTCCAGAGAAGTGGATGAAGTTCCCACCGCCAAGCAATTCTGCTCAAGAGAGGGAAAGATGACGGCAATCAACAACACCATCAATTGTATTTTGATTTTGACAGCCAGTGAATTTAACGTCTATTTCAAAAGGCTACGTGGAAAAATATTGACTACTAGATGATGTTTTGTTGACCGACTGGTTGATCATTGATAATTACATGGCTGCTAAGTAGTAATTCTACTTTACTGGAAGAAAAATGAAGGAATGATTGATGAGGGAAGTGTTGGTATTCGATTCTGTTCTTACCTGGTGTGGGAACTGACCAGGGTACAGTGACTCCAGCTAAGTCCGTCAGCTCGGTGCTGCTTTGCTCCAGTGCAGCCATGAAAACCCTCACCTGGGGGTACTTGGAGGCCAGTGTCAGCTCATAAGAAGCATTAAACACCTACAAACAATGGTATAAACTCACACAGTCAATCACACTGAATATATGGAAAACTGTTGTTGAAAACCAACATTAAAATCCCCTAAGTCACAACCACCACTGATCAAATCACCTGGGAAGTCGTGAAAGCCATGTTGCTCTGGCCTCCACACAGCCAGACGTCACCGAACAGTACATCTGTTAGGGTGATGCTGTAGCCGTTCTTCAGAAACGCAGTCACATTGTAGGGGCCCCCAGCTTCCACTGGGTCTAGACTCACCTTCCAGATCCCTGTCAAGAAATACCAGTGGATGTAACCCATATACTGATCAACTACAGGCACAGGGAATAGAAAACCACAATATCACAGTGTTACAGTGATGTGGATATGTACATAATGTGTCTAACATATCACGACTGCCAAAGGAAAATAAATCCCACCTGTGTGAACAGGAATGTTATTCTTTTCTATTTAACTTGAAACCTCCATAAGCATTTTTTAAAGAGTCCCTTTCTTTTTAATTGGGACTAGTAGCCTAGTATCATGAGGTCTACAATGAAGTTTTACTCTACAAATCTGTCATTGTTCAGCTACAGCTTCAATATCAGCCTTCTGATTGTGTGTATTGGTATAGTCATTGTGCTGATCCCATTGCTCACCGTTAGAGACCGTGGCTGCTGGAGTTTTATGTGTGAATGGTCCTGTCACAGAGACAAAGACCGTGGCTGCATCTGGCCCATAGCCCCATAACACAGCCCTTTCTGGGGTCTTCTGTAGAACCATATGATCTCCATAATAGGAGGCAAAGCGAAACAAGTCTGGAAAACAAGATGTTTATCATTTCATGACAACGATTTCAGTCATTCAGATTATGGTACATCACTCTCGATAGGAAAAAAAGTGAAGTGAGACAAATCATACAGGTATGATATACATCCTTGTAAAAAATTAAGAGACCACTGCATCTTTTTTTCCCCTTTCCAAAAACGTTGAGAAGGAACATTTTGAGTGAGGAACAGACGGGTTCAATTTAAGACGCCACTGCAAGTTGAACCCTTCTGTTCCTCACTTAAAACTTTCCTTATCTAATTATTTGGAAAGGACAGAAAAAATAGCAGTGCTCTTCTTTTCCAGAGCTGTATGTTATACTTAACTTATGGCATGGGTTAATTTGTATCTAGTTTGCTTTGTTGCAATAATGAGCAAAGCTATGCAAGTCGTCAATACAGCAGTTTCCATTGCACAGAATAGTTCGGTGGGCAACGATTTCTCGAATTCTACTCAATGTTATAGTTGTGTTTTTTGTATAGTTTGAAGGCGCAAGTGCTACTTACCTGGGGCGTAAACAGTTCCACAAAGAGAGATAAAACACACATATATGAACAGAGACATTGTATCCGCGAACAACCAAGAGGCAAAAAGCTTTTATAAACGCCCTATCACATGTTATCCTGATGAGATAATTCTGGATAATTTACATTTTGAACGGTTCTTAGACTCCTATCTGGAACCATCAGTGTCCAAACCTGTCATATGATCTAATTTCGACATAACTACCGCACTTCTACCCATCAACCTACACTACTACTGCTGCGTTGGGACAAACAGAGCTGCCGACAGGAAAACGTTTGACTTCCTGCACATTGCTGCTTTCAATGCATATTACGTAGATTACTTTTTTACCATTGACTGTCAAAATAATTTTACAATTCTTTAACGAATTCTTTTTAGTGTATGATTTTTACCAGGGCATTATTATTTCAGCTCTATTTGGATTTCCCTCTGATTAGAACTTTACAAAACCCTATGTCCAAATTAAGTAAATAGGCTTGAAATATTATTTTAGAAAAAATATTAACATAGTATAAACATTTTTTTTACTTGGTTGTAATATAAACTAAGATTTCATGAATCTCCATGCCGGGTTAAAATGATTTTTTATCAGCCGGCTTGATGCCGGCTAGCTGGATGGAGGCTATGCAATCTTTTTTTATTTTATTGTATAGTTTATTTTAATCTAATTCCATTGCTAGTTATGTACCCTTAGTTTGCTAGTTATGTACCCTTAGTATAGTTATTCCTCATATTTAAATTTTAGATTCCTATATGTTTAATGTTTGCACCTTCCTGCCAAAGCGAAATCCTTGTCTCTGCAAACTTTCATGGTGAATAAAACCCATTCTGATTCTGTTTCTGATTGTGATTCTGATCTCAAAAAGAAAAATCTTAATTTGAGAAGTAGCAGAGCAAGTGACAGTTATTCTTCCCCTGTATGGGCTGGGCAGGTGATGAGGCAGGTTGAAAAGGTATGACCAGGGGGTTGTTTGATGTCATCAAATTGTGTTTTGGTGTTGTTCGTTTCAGTCTGTTTGAGACAATAGAGCAGGGAGAAAAGAAAAAGAAAACTCTAGAGAAACGGGTGGCAGAGGGCTCCTTCACAGAGCTGCACTTGGTAGCTGACGTGACTGGCTGGAGTTTTGTCATGTGAAGTAGTTCTGCAGACGATAACCCTTCTTCTGATAGTCCACCAGAGGAACACCTTGAACAGGAAAATGTTGTCTGTTGTGGCACTGGAGACTTAGGCCACCACAGTGATCTTTTCTCGCTGCTGCTACTGGCCACTTAACATGGTTGGTCTGCTTCTGCTGCTTGGCATGTGGGGTCTTCCCCTCTGGACTGGACACATCTAGTGAGGATCTCACATTGTCAACCTACTGAAAGGCCAGACATGGCTAACTATTGTTGTCCAATCTATGAGCTCTGTGTGCGGTGAGACCCAGCGCTACACAGCTCACCAGTGGGAGGAAGACTGAGCTGGTTGGAGCATAAGCCCCCTAATGAATAAAGGAGCACAGCCAAAGTCCACATTTTGCAGCGCCATCATCAATATGGCACACGGCTCAACAAATGATGGATTGTTTCGTCCTGCAGACTGTCCCCTGATGACTACTGCGGAAGAAACACTGTTCGTTAAGAACACAAAATCTGATAGCACTCACACTTTTCCACAGACACTTATATGTTCATTGTGATGAGGAACATCACAACCTTCCACGGCTTAATCCTCTGTTCTGCATGGCTTTTCAGCTCTGTCAGTGTGGTACAACTACATTTTGGACACATACACGTAGGATAATGTGACAGAAACAAGGGCATGGGGTGAGGCTTTATTCAGTGGTCATCCATCTCTTTTAAAAGAACACATCAAATGTCAGTGTTACGTGGTACTTCCGATACTAATAAATCTCTCAAGGTATGACAGGAAGACCTTTTTGCTGGACAGGGAGAGAAGAGGATGGACAAGGGTCCCATCCTCAGGTAAAACCCACAGCGGTAGTTGTGATCACTGCTGTCAGGGTTGAAGCAGCATCTCTGGGAGAAGAAAGAGAAGGTGTGACCTTTTGATCTGGCTTTGACAAGAGGATTAACCCATGACCTCCTGTCCAGTAGTCATACCCATATTCATCATTGTGAGAGGCTTTTGCACCCTCCTGAGCAGAACAGGATGGTCCATAGTATGCTGATGAAATGGCATGGGTAAAACCTTTCCCTGGTTCTACTGGAGATGTTATCACATCCACATGGATTGTCAGTCAACGTATATATTTGCTGACGTGTAAATACAATTCCATGCATCTCTACTGAAAATATTGCTGGATTTTTGTCTCATGACAATATGGCGTTGACTTTGTGACACTTTATTGTAAGTTCTTACATCTTAAAGGGACAGGTTTAGATGAACATTTAGATGAAAAGTTATCTGGACGGATGGCCTTTTGTTTTAATTTATTCTAGTTCTCACCACTAGTTTGCCTTTGTAACCAAAAGTTTGGCTAATTGTAAATGCTGCACAGAAGTACAGTACGCAGGTGTTTATGTAGCAAAGCTATTGACATGCTTGCTGTTCCGAACCAAGACAAATGGACATGCCACGCTTAGTGGCATGTAATTAAAGAAAGTTTACATTCTGCAGAAATTAGTGATGGATGATGGGAAGATAATGGAAAATCTGTTGCTTCGCATGGAGCGATGACTAATGAGAAAATTAGAATCCCAGTGTTGAGCTCTACCAAACGCAACACGTAGCCTATGATATATTATGTGCCCTTGCAATTATAAACGTTACCGTTTCTTTATGTGCTATTGACGTCAGACACTCCTAAATATCATACCAGCAAAGATTTTCAATGTAGTCTACATAGTATGCTTCTTCTGTAAGATCTGCAAATTATTCTGTTTCTGTAGTTTTGTAGCATTTATTTGTTTTTCCATTTTGGTCTGTTTCTCTGTAGTGTGGTTGTTTCATGCTATGATGTTTCCCAAAGCCATATCTGTTAATTGGAGTAGTTGTCATATCATGTGACAACATTGTATGCACATTGGCAAATCACCTGTAACAGTGTAGAAACTGCTGAACATATGCCATTCCTACACCATCATGATTCAGAAGAATATAGTGGAAAGGATTTTTTTTGTCATTTTTTCACCCTACTTCCCTTTAGAGGGTTATCATTGTCTTTCAGACATAGTCTCTTTGACATTAGAGACCTTTTGTTTGTATTTTCAATTGTATTTTCATTAGCTGACATTTTTTTAAACGCATGTCTTTGTGTGAGGATGGTAATGGTTGGATAATTTAGCTATCTGTTGGGGAGTCAGGTGGCTGAGCGGTGAGGGAATAGGGCTAGTAATCCGAAGGTTGCCAGTTCGATTCCCGGTCATGCCAACTGACGTTGTGTCCTTGGGCAAGGCACTACACCCTACTTGCCTCGGGGGAATGTCCCTGTACTTACTGTAAGTCGCTCTGGATAAGAGCGTCTGCTAAATGACTAAATGTAATGTAAATCGCCGTTTTCGCCTCCCACATATTTACAGTGAGCATAATCTGTAATGTAGCAGAAACAGTTTGTAGGAGGAATCACATGTTCAGCACCTAATGTACAGTAAAAGTGTAGGCTACATTGTATGAAAATACATGTTCTAATATGTTTTGGTTATCCATTCAGTGTTGTGTGTAAAATTGTACTTGGAGTCAGATGGCTGAGCGGTTAGGGAATCGGGCTATCAATCAGAAGGTTGCCAGTTTGATTCCTGGCCGTGCAAAATGACGTTGTGTCCTTGGGCACGGCACTTCACCCTACTTGCCTCGGGAGAAATGTCCCTGTACTTACTGTAAGTCGCTCTGGATAAGAGCGTCTGATAAATGACTAAATGTAAATGTACTTCATACTGGTAACTGGGTATCATCCCTCATGATATAATTTGTCACACCCAGCTGTTTATTATTTGACATTTCTCAGAAATGTCAACTGTGTTTTCCAAGTAACCTAGGAAATGTCCTAATATGTTCTGGGTTTTCATTATGTTTTCCATACCAAGGTGATAATAGGTAACCAGTATGAATATCCTTTGGTATCAGTTATATTAATGTTTGAGTGGAGCTTGAATTTCTGTGTAGGAACCCTGGTTTAATCTCCCATCATGCTTCGTGTTCCTCACAGTGCTTCATACAGATATCATAAGAACAACAAATCCCTACCACCTTTAACATTTGTCACATCTGATACGTCAAACACCTTTAATCTGCACTTTCTGTGACTCTGCACAGTGTATAGAGAAGCTCTTTCTCTTAGTCACAAACATGTCAAAGCACACTCTGTGGTTAGCAAATAACAGCTGGTCACCTGAGAGTGATTTCTGGGAACTAAAGATGCTCTTTTAATCCATAAGCCCCAGACAATTACATGGTAATTACAAATAACTGGTTGACATACAGTAGTAGAGTAGATAAAGATAGAAAGCCTGCACATGGACTGTCGATTTGCTACAACACACTAATGGGGTCCAAACCTGCCATCAAAATGTCACAATATAGGAAGTGTGCAATTAGCAAATCAATTTAGAAACAATAGACGACTGTCGGTCTGGTTTAGTCAGATATTTGGCAAGTGTATAACATTAAATGAAATATCAGAAACCAGACCCGGTGCAACAAATATGGTGGAACTGTCACATCCACGGCTGTTATCCTGGCGTCTTCCTTGTCAGATGACACACTTCCGTGCATGCTGACACGCTTCAGGCCTCCATGATCTTGTGATCATAATCTTGCTCCTCGTGCTGTAATTCCAAGCTTGGTCTAATATTAGGGCGCCCTGTCAGTTCTACCGTCCTCCGTGGTCTCCGCCTCCAGGGCCTTCCGCTCGGGATCGCTCCTCCTCGCCCGCTCCTCGGCGTCTCAGGCCTCGGCTCCGGCGGTCACGCCGCTCTCCATTTCCTGCTCCGCGGCGCCGAACCCCGCCCCTACCATCATCGGGTCTTGTGGCCCCGTCCTGCTCCGCCACCCTGAACCCACCAGGCGCCTGAAGCTCACGGCTGCCGAGTTCGTGTACACGTTCTCCCTGTTCCAGGACGTCATATGTTCTTCCTTTCCTGGGCGCCGGGCAGAGCTGGACGACTACCTCTCCCTCATCCGTCAGCCCGCGGGGCGGCTCCAACAGTACAATGAGGCCACCTACTGGGGCTCGCTGGACTCTGAGATCTACTGCCGGGTTTTCGCTGCTCAGTCCGCCCTGCCCTGCTCCCTGTGAGGTGCTCCTTCCCACCCGTCCCTGGAGTGCACGGTCACGGCCCGCCCGGCCCCTGTGCCAGGCCCCCGGCCCCCCCGCCCGGCCCGGTTTCGCCTGCTCCCCTGCCCCTCCCCACCCCATCACTCTGCAGCCCCTCCTGTCCGGCCCTGCGGGCACCTACCGCTGGGCCCGCCCCATCCTGCTGCGAATGATATGTAACAACTTCAACGCTGGAACCCGCTCCATGTCTCTCAAGCCGGAGCCTCCACTCCCGCTCCTCCTGCTCCCTCGACCCCACCGGCCGGCTGGCCTCCTGACTGTCTGCCCACCCGTCCACCCCTATCGTCGTCCCTGCCCTGGCCGCGGCTCTCCACAACCACCCCGACCCCGCCGCCGTGCGGTTTCTCCTGGACGGCTGGGTCCTCGTCTTCTCCCCCGGCCTTGTGTCCTTGCCCACCTGCTCCTTCGGCTGCCCCGACCTCCGCTCCGCGCTCGAGGCGCCCTATGTGGTCTCTGCTCTGTTAGCCAAGGTTGGCTAACAGAGCAGAGACCACATAGGGCGCCACATCAGGGCTTCATGGTTGGCCCGTTCGCCTACCCCCGCACTTCATGAGATCTACCCCGTCATCCTCCCCGCCCTCCTCTGGGGCCATGAATGGTCAAGCCCATCCATACTCATCCACTCCGACAACACTGCCGTCGTCTCCTGGATCAATAAGGGCCGATCAGACTCCATCACCGCCATGCCCTTCATCCGCCGCCTCACTTGGCTTTCAGTCACACATCAATTCATAATCAGAGCCACTCACATCCCCGGCCACCACATCACCATTGCTGACTCCCTCTCCCGTCTCTCCCTCCAGACATTCAGACACTTGCCCCAGAGGCGGACCCCCTTCCTATACAACCTTCCCATGACGGCACCCCTCCACGACCTTCACCTCCACACCCAAGACGTCATCCTTCAAGGTCTGTCCCCCGTACACTCTCCACCTACTGGACTGCCTGGCAGGGCCGCGTTTGTGCAATGGGCAGGAGGGGCTGCTGCCCCGGGCCCTGGCCACTAGGGGGCCCCGGCACGGGAGATAAAATAAATAAATAATAATAATACATATGTTTTATGCATTTACCCACCCGTTGTGAAGTCCACGTTCTCTTAGCGTCACGTGTCGTTGCCAGTATCAAAGCATGCAAAACAACAATGGCTTCGCATGAAGGTGATGTCAAACGAGTTTGACCTGCTTCGCCAAATTGACTTCAACGATTTGATTCGTGACTTTACCTTCAAAAAAGTAGACGAGTGGACTTAAACTAGTACCACACTGATTATCTAGCCTATGTTCTTTTCAGTAGGCGCCCACAGCCTGATAATTAAATTGTTCAATCGAGTTGTTTGTATGTATTCGCTGGGCTGTGTGTGTGCACGCTAGACTGCATGTTCCAATTTATTTGACATCGTGGCTGGCTAGGGGTGCGTGTTACAATGTATTACAATCAATGGCGATTTCTTTAAGACTGCAAGGGAGCAGCGTCCCCTAAAATTTCAAAAAATTAATGGTCAAATATTTACTATTGTGTTAACATTTTAAATGCGTTAGAACACGTTCATATCGAAGACGAGTTCTTTCAGAATCAGCTACATATATTAGCAGGTCGACTGACTGATTTCCTTCTCATACATTCCCGTAGTGTCACAGTGCATTTCCCTGTTGAAGCTCAGCTTCCATGGACTTCAATGGGGCTGCTTTTAACAGTTTTTTTCAGTGCTTCGAAACTATACGGTCATTGGATGAATGCTGAGATTATGTCCCGCTGCGGGGGTGAATGGAGGAGTGGGCTGGCCTGGACGCTGGGCTTCCGTGTGATGATTGGAGGGTCTGTCGAAAGACTGCATCTCCTTTTGATTGACAGTAATTTTGTACTACAAAAAGTCACCAAAGCTATTCAAACTCAGTCCCATCCGGATTTTGCAACTGTAGTTGAAAGACAAACTGCAGCAACCTATTTTTTGGTATTTGCTTGGCAAAATTGCTAACCAATTTCAGGGGCGGATCTAGAAAAATATTCATTGGGTGGCAGAGAGGGTGGCAGAAGTATATATGCTGATTTAATTGCAGTCATATTAATCAATGTTTATTTGGAATCAATGTTTATTTGGAATGCCCCCAAATTAAGACATTTTAACTCAAAAACATTAGGCTACATTATTATGGCACATTATTAAAGCCTTAAATCAAAGATATTGAGGAAACACTGATAAATAAATAAAAAGTGTTTTCATTGATTTATTGGCTATTGCTTAATCAACAATAAACTGTAGCCTTTCACCAAACCAAAGGTTGGACAACTTGGTCAGCTAGTAGTAGAAGAATGTGCAACAAGTTTGAAGTTTGTGTGGTCGATTTTGACAAAGATATTGAAGAAACACTGAAAATGGTGTGTATTCAAATGTCTGCTAGGTTTTTTGGCATTCAGGCTCTCTACTCTTTTACCCCGGTCCCTAAATATGACACGAAGCCTGAACGAAGGTACGAATATCAATGTTTGTTGAATCTCAAATATAAAACTGGTTTCACCTCGGTCTCGGCGCAGTGGGGAGGGTGGTTGGAGTTGTCTAGTGCTGCATTCACTTGCAGTGGGATATTAGCAGGCCCAAACGTAATTCGCGAGCGCAGAATTCCGATGATAACCCATGGAATTTCAAATAGAATGCATTGGTCTGAGGCAAAATTTAAATAAACTTGTCAACTCATATTACGTCTCTATTCTTTCGAAATATTTAACCTGTAAACAGAGCCCATTGCCACAAGTGTAGGCAGTAGGTCTGTGGTAGCAATCAAAGGAAGTCTGTCAACCCTGAAACTGATACAGTAACGTTCACGTTAGACCAGCTACTGTAGCCAATATTAAAACGTTAGTCAAAAATGCCCAGATTCAGCCCTGAAGAATTGACACGGAAAGACTTATCAACCAAAATTACAGGAATAGACAGGGCCAGGGAGTTTTCAGGCGATCTTTATGAGGATGGATCAATACTTTTCGGCAAAGTCTGTCAACATTCAGTCGACCATATTCGGCGTCAAACTGTTGTGGAACAACTTCGGTAGTTCCAACACAAGAACAGGAAGGCTATCAAAATTCCGCAGATTTTCAGTCTGAATAACCGCAGAAAATGTGAAAAAAATCTGCAGATTTAGTTTGGGCTTGTATATATATTAGAAATGCAAAGTCGGTTGGGTTGGAGTCGTCTAGTGCTGCATTAACCTGCAGTGGGATATTAGAAATTCTCTCTCGCAAATGTCCAACTTGGTTGAGTGGGGAGGGTGGGTGGAGTTGTCTCGTGCTGCATTCGCTTGCAGTAGGATATTAGAAATTCGCTCTCGCAAATGTTCGATGAGCCACAACTTTTCTTTGTTTTCAAAGCTGCCAACTAGGGTGGCAGCTGGGGTGGCAAGGCTATATTTAGGGTGGCAGTTGCCACCCCATGCTACCCCAGTAGATCCGCCCCTGCCGTATATGATGTTTCCTTTTGAATAGGCCCAAATCACGGCAATGTCTTTTCAAAGACCGCGAATGCTTATTACAATCTGGCCCTAATACGCCGTTGATGTTGATGTGTTTGTAGCGGCATTCGCAAGAGAAGATAAATCACCTACGCCCAGGCTTCGGCGCAGGTAGGCTATAATATCACAGCAGGTCTAATAGTATTAATTCTAACTCCATCTGCAAGCCAGGTCTAATCACCCACCACCAGTGGAAGCAAATCCTGCATCAATGTTCCAATGTCAATAGGAAAGCCTTCCCAGAATAGTGAAGGTAGTTACAGAAACAAAGTGGGAACAAACTCCATATTAATAGCTACCCATGATTTTGCATTAAGCAGGTGTCCATTTACTGAGGTGTCCACATATTCGCCATATAGTGTAAACATACATATGCAAGAGAGCCATGTCCAACTTGTTGGATGATTGGACCTCTCTCATTATATATTGAGGTAGAACTTTCCACTATGAGTGTTCACCATCATCTCTACGATCATGTAGCCTAGCTACTTCAGTCAAATTCCAGGATAATGTATGGGCAGAGATTTTTTTTTTGCAATTTTATAAAGGAATGTGAGTAGCTAGAGGGAGGGTGCGAAAATCACTACAAAGCAAAATGCTAATAGCCTGGCATACCATTATTAATGGCCTTTTATGGCAAGCCATTAGATCATAAAAGCCGACCACACTGATGTGGGCCCTCAGGGAACAAATCAGATGATGGGGAGCATGCATTTAATTTATAGCCATGTCTGACTTCTCATCTGCTTTTTGAATAAATGGCATAAGTAAACATTGCCTATATTCAGCAATTGCACATGCAAAACAGTGGAAGAATGTAGATTTTTTTGCTGGATGACAGGAATGGTAAGAATGTATGTACTCCCATTTTGCTGGTCAACACTCATGCATACACACAAAGCCCCTATTAAAGAAATCCAAATTGGATAACAGTCTACTTGCAAATCACAGACCAATATCAAACCTTCCATTTATTAGTAAAGTACTGGAAAAGATAGTTTTAGTCCAATTAAATTATTTTCTTGAAGAAAATAACATCCTGGAAGTCTCGCAGTCAGGTTTCAGGAAATATCACAGTACTGAAACTGCTCTCTGATGCAAATAAAGTCTCTATCCTTATCCTGTTAGATCTCAGTGCAGCATTTGATACAATTGATCACGACATCCTAATCAATAGACTGGAAAAGCTTATTGGGTTCACGGATAGTGTATTGAACTGGATGAAATCATATATCACAGGAAGGAAGTTTTATGTTAGTTTAGGTGACCATAGGTCCAAGAAACATGAGAACTGCTACGGGGTTGCTCAAGGAAGCTGCTTAGGTCCATTACTTTTTTCTCTTTATATGTTACCACTCGGCGACATAATCAGAGAACATAACATAGATTTCCATAGCTATGCGGATGACACACAACTATATATATCCACTGAACCCAACGATGCAACGGCCATCAATTCCATTACCAACTGCTTGTTGGCAATAAACAAATGGATGAACGCTAACTTTCTTAAATTAAATGAAGACAAAACCGAAGTCCTACTATGTGGCCCCAAATCCAAAAGAGAGATGCTTATTAAGAATCTTGGAGGTTTAACCCCCTGTCTTAAACCAGAGGTGACGAGTCTCGGTGTAATCCTGGACTCGGATTTGAATTTCAACTCTCACATTAATAAAGTGACCAAAACAGCTTTCTTTCACCTGAGGAATATAGCAAAGGTACGACCATTCATAAACCAAAATGATGCAGAGAAGTTAATTCATGCTTTTATATCCAGCCGGCTGGACTACTGTAACGCACTTTTCACTGGTATTCCCAAGAAAACCACTGAAAGACTACAGCTCATTCAAAATTCTGCAGCTAGATTATTAACCAAAACTAAAAGGAGAGAACACATTAGTCCTGTCCTAGCTACTTTACACTGTCTCCCTGTTACCTTCAGAATTGACTTTAAGGTCCTTTTCCTCACATACAAAGCTCTACACGGACAAGGACCTAGCTACATTGCTAACTCCTTTATAAACTACACACCAGCTAGAACACTGCGATCATCAAATGCAGGCCTATTAGAGGTCACCAGAAGCAGTCATAAGAAGATTGGTGATTCGGCCTTTGTCAATTACGCCCCAAAACTATGGAACAAATTACCCATAAATATTAGGGAAGCAAACACTCTAGACATTTTTAAAAGACAGCTTAAAACCTACCTTTTTACCGAAGCATTTAAGTAATTTTATCTCAGAAGGGTTTTCCTACTTTTATTAATTATATTATTGTTACTTTTAAGATGCATGTTTAAAGTTGGTTTCTCTCTTGAACAGAGATCTTATTGGGATTTTTATTTTTGTTTGAATTGTTTATCACTTGTATTATTGTTTTTATTGATTTTATGTAAAGCACCTTGAGCTGCAATTCTTGTATGAAATGTGCTATATAAATAAAGTCTTACTTACTTACTTACTTACTTACACACACATGTTGCTTACTACCATGAAAATGTAGTAGGCTAGAGGGATAAACATATTGATTTACATTTATGCATTTAGCAGACGCTTTTATCCAAAGCGACTTCCAAGAGAGAGCTTTACAAAAGAGCATAGGTCACTGATCAAAACAACGAGATAGCCCCAAACATTGCGAGCAGCCAAAACATAAAACATACATGGTGGAAAACCAAATAAGTGCCAAAGGGAAGAACCATAAGAGCGTGCAGTTAAACAAGTTACAATTGAACAACATGAAACTCCCCACAAGAGTGCAAGAGTGTACCTGTAGAAAAAACAATCAACAGTAAAATATTTCACAGCGAGTACAATAATTTGAAACCGTTACAACTAACCAACAAGAGCAACAAGTCTCTCAACTGCAGCTACAATTCACGAAATCTCTCTTACTAATTAAACGCCGCCCTCGAATAAACGCAGCACCAAAAATGAACATTGTGTAATTGTGTTTAATCGAAGAAATACGGTAGGCCTAATTGATGGGCTTCATTTCATCTGTTAAAAATATAATTTGCAATTAACAGACGTAAATGACCAAAAATCATCTGCACTAAGCAAGCCTATCTTTAATCATTCACATTTCTCATAGGTTACCTGTCAGATCAACCAGAATACATTTTGCTACAAAACAGCCAGCCTTTCCATCCTCATCGGCTGACAAGTCTTAAGATTTAAGACTACAGTTCAGTGTATACTGTAAACTTATCCAAACATCAACAACAATATTTTTGTCAACAATAAAAATAAAAAAATTGATTGCTAATGTATATGCAAAAATATAAAAAAAAGTTTCCCACCTGTAAACCTTTTTTAAAACAACCATTTTCACACAAAAAAAATCTATTTCACCCAATGACTTTATTCATCAAGGCCCGTTCCACACTACTGCTACCCTGGCATCCACATGTTTAATCATGGATGGTGTGCCAACCTTGCCCCAAGTCTCCTAGGTCTGGCCCTCTTCTCATTGTCCCTCCAGTCCACAAATATGAAACATCTCACCACCACTATTATTAGTGGACCGCATCAAATTCAGTGGCAATTAAGGTAAGGTGAAGTGCTATTCCTTTCATTTATCTGAACACACAATGTCCCCTTGCTGTATAATAAATGATTAAGTGCTTTCAAACATAAAACAGGACATGGGGCATTAATAAAATAAATCGTTGTGCAAACAGCTGAAGCAGACTCTTTTCTTTAACTTGTGCTTCATTTAACATGCAGGGACACACAGCACTATCACACATGTGAATTATGAGAGAGAAGGCACAGCAGGGCATATTTGTATTTCATTTAGTAGATTCTTTGGTGACTGTCATGGATTTCTTTGAGTATGATGCTAGTTGAGGGTCTGACCAGTAGGTTGCGCTGTTATTCCAGGGAAGTGTTATTAATGCCCCAGTGGTGACTGCATGTGAGCATGAATGTCAATGGCATGAATTCATAACGATGGGAAAAGGAAGTGAATTAAGGAGGGAGCCATTAATTGACATAGTCTTCAACCAATTAACAAAAAGACGTGATTTTATTTTGATATTCCTGATTAACTTACTTTTCAAGAGAGGATTACACATTCACTTCATTTTGGGAGATTATGCATGGCTATGATCACCATAGTGTCATGAATATTGAATACAATCTTGTATTTGTTCAAAGGATGTAATCTACACAAACACCATCTTAAGCCTGTAAAGAATATCTTATTTGAACTTGACAAAAAGTTATAATGAATGCCCAAGAAAGGTTTGTACATGTTAACATGTGCAGAAATAGTAACATTTCAAGCAGTATTGATAAAGATAGAGCATTCACTTTGCAGTAATATACTACAAATAGCTAATAAATGCAATGAAGTTTACAGCATGACAAAGTTCTTTGACCAGACTAGCTGTTCCAATTTTACCTTCGACCTCAACCCTGTCTGTGGGGTCATATGCACACTTAATCTCTCTCCTTCTCCTTCCCTCTCTCTCTTTCTCTCTTGCTAGAAGGCTCAAGGGGTTCCAGGAGCAATTTCCTTCAAATTCAATCACACCTATGTGAAGTGTTATACAGTGTAATGGTGAGCAAAAAAAACCTCACATTTTCTTCCTTGGGAACCTCTCAACATTAATAATGTCCCCTAAGATATGCCTCTTCTTGAACATACATCAAATGTCACGGTAACCTGCCCACAAATGTTTGAGACCTGCTCACTGTTGGAAATGTTACATTTATTGTTTGGGGCACGTGTGAAAATGTGTCAAGAATGAACTTGATATAATGTACATTGACCTGCATGGACAATAGAAGTAGAATAGCAACATCATTTGATTTGTCTGTAGTAAGAGTGGAATGGAATTTGATTTGTAACATTTAAAGTAGGATGGATCAATACGGTTGTTGATTGACAGGTCGCTTTCTTGAGAGAAAATGGGATTTGGATTCCAAACCCTAACGCTTACTGCACTATTGGATTCCAGACCCTAACACTTACTGCAATAAACCTTTGTACTCTACAAACCTCTACCTTTGTATCCATCAGCTCAAGACTGTTTACAAATTGTATTGTAATTATATAAGGCAGCCTCAGTATTTGAATGATTAGCATGCCTGTTTATTTGAAGACATGTCTGCTATCTTTTCAACAGAACATGGAGCCAGCAGAGCAGATAATTGGCTCAGGTGCTAATTAGAAAATTAGTGGGTGTGCGTCCCACAGAGTAACCTAGTTCTTGAACTGGAACATTTCTGTCTCCTGTTCTCATGTCTATCGGTGGACAACACTTGATAGTTTCAGACTTCGAGTTCACATGAGTTCATTAGAAACAGATGCACAACCATCAAAATGAAATTATTCACATTGCTGAATTGGTTTCTGTCAATTTGACCATAGAAGTAAATTGAAAACCAAAATGAACATTAAAAATGTCTGTTTCAGAGGGACTCTACGTAGAAATGTTTATGAAAGTTAGATCAAGTCTCTAGCTGATAGATCTGGTCCTCAATCAATATGACACTATGTCTATTCTGTCCTTTAGAAGATGTTGGTCAAATTCTTGATTCAGCAACTCCCACCCAACAACAAATTAAATACTTGTGAGCAAGCATAGTGGAATATCATCAATAAAAACTGCTATCAAATAAATGCCTGACAAGAGTGGCTTGTTTTTCTAAACCTGACCACCGGCATCCTTGTCCATGGGCAAGCATAATCTTTGTTTTATATATTTTATGATCCCATAAGGAGGCCCAAATAGTAGAAACCTATCATTATTAACATGTCACTGTATGTTTGTGGGATGACTGTCTGACATTGACAAAAATGACAGAAGTGTAAACTCCAATATTCCTGAAGTTCCTGAATATTCCTGAACTGAAGATACCATTTTTGAAAAGATGATTTAAGAGTATCATTATGTTTTATGTGATTGCAGACAAAGAGGGTAAAGTAAACAATCCATTTGTTTCATTACAGAAATTAACTAAAGCAATAGGCTTAAATGATATCTGTGGACCAACAACATTCTGCAGTGCTCTCTTCTCTTCACATTCATTAGTGTTTAATGCACCAAGGTTATATGGTGTGAAATGTGTTTCTTTCAGCTTCTCTGGGAACATCGCTGTGGACTCTCAGTCTGGAGATTTTGATTCTGAGAGCTTGCCAACTCCAAACCCAGCCTGACCATCAGGAACTTGATTAATCATGGGCTGAATGGCAGCTCTCTGTGTTATGAGTGCTAAAGCATTATCTAATGAGTGCAGTGCTGCTGTAGAAGACCCAGTTCCATTCCTGCTAGGCACCAGTCCCAGTGCAGACCCTCTGCTCAAATGACTGATATTGAATACAGTGACAAGACAAGCGGAAAAACAACTGACAACCTTTAAAAGTCACATGACGAATGTGGAGACTACTTTGATCGACTGTGCTTGCCAAGAAAGGCCTTGTCTAATGGCAAAGGTAACTCATAAGCTAAAGGATAGCAAGGTTCACAGTAACTCATATACAGTAGTGTGACATTCAGTAGTCTACTAACACTGTGAGTTATGGTTACAAAAGAAGCTCCCTGTTATATTGCTGTCATAGAATTCCCAAACAGTGAAAAATGATGGTCACAGCAAGAAGCAAGGAGTTTAAATCAACTCCTACTCAAATCAATGATTCATGAACCGTATGCTTTCAAAAGCACCTATTATCTTATAAAACGGAATTTGGTTTCATCCTGAGTGTTAGGGTAACAGAGGGATGAAAATGGCTGCTTTCGTAAGGAGACAAGCGTAGCTAAAAGTGACAGCGAGAATCCCTACAGGTATGCTCGACATACCGCCAGTACTTTATCTTGGTTTGCTCTGACAGTCCCATCATGTAGGCAAATAAAATAACTCAAACAGAAATAGGGCAATCATAAATCAAATGAGGGACACTAGGCTTGCTGATCTCAATCAACTAGTCCCGATTCAGTAGCTTGGCATTGCCAGATCAATTTGCAAATGCATATTTGAATCTCTCAGTTAATTTTCGATTTCCATGGGGCTGTATCAATGGGTGCAGTCCGTTTATACGCCTCTGGACGCAAATGTATAATATAATTCGATAGATGAGCAATGAAAAGTCATCTTGGTTGTTTATGAAAATGCCTCAAAACGGCTCCTCTGTACCGTCATCGCATTAAACCCACCCCATATCAGATAAATGGTTGTGATTGGCCAGGCACTTTTCTTGCCGGAGGAAAATTCGTTTAAATTGGAGGGTGGCCAGAGAAAATGAACCATGAGCTCGCAGATTTGTCATTTTCCGAGGCTTTCATTGCTAAGTGTGAATGCTATGTATACAATCGCCTACAAGAAAGTAGGCCGTAAACTCTCCCTCTAAACCTTGTGGTAATGCCATTATAGAAACAGCTTAAAAACTTTGGATAGGATACTCATACACATTCAATTCTCAAAAAATCATTTGCAGCACATTAGAAGCAATATCGCAATAAGAAGATCTATTCTGTATACTTTGTGTATGTATTTTGTGTATTTTATAACATTTAGGAGTGTGCATACATTATTTACCGAAACTCGTACCTATGGGCAGCTCTTTAGAAATGCCATTATAGGACTCCAACACCATTACCAAGGCCCATTCAAGCCTGCTATCTCTGAAGAGATAAGCAGATTAAGTAAAAGAGAAAGGGAGGCCTACAGAGCGGGTGCTCATTCCGATAATGTGCCAGAGCCCATTTGCAGTGTGAACTGCCTAGATTGATAACATAAATAGACTAACAACCAAAATGGGGGAAATTAATTTGCAGATTCACACTGATTTTTCGAGTGCAGCAGGGTGGTAAACGTGTTAGCCTCAGCAGCACTCGGCGAAGAAACAAATTTGAACATGTTTATTGCAGTAATTTTTTTGTTGTATTGTATGGTCCTTTTAGGAAATGTCAGTTTCTAGAATTGGCCTCTTTCAGTCTATGAACTGTAGGTAGTTACAGTCCAATATGGTGACAATGAATATAACTGAATGAATTAAAAACGTACAATTTTACAACACCATGAAATGACTTTGTGGTTGATCAAATACTCCAACAATTAATGAGCCATATGGGTAATATACAACATTTGTGAACCATCCTTTAAAAAGAAGCAAAGTGGCTTGAACGGCTGTGCCCCACAAAATGTAGCAAAGCATTTCCAACAAAGAACCCCATATTACCATACCATAATGTCATATTTGACATTCCAGTCACTAGAAGATGCGACCAAACTTCCCAATGCAACGCAACAGGGTGTAATGGAAAAAAACATCAGACTTGGCTGCTTGTCATGTAGAACAGGCGAGTTTCGCTGAGGACACTCAATGTCGTGGAAGATGACCTATGGAGTGGTAGTCCTATGTGTTTGTGTTTGACACAATGTTTGTGTATGTTTGGCACATTTTGTATGTGTGTTTGGGACAATAATACTTTGTCAATGCTTGGTCATAATCAGGGAAGGGGACATCTTTCCCACCATGTGTGAATGAAGAACAGTGGAATGAAACTGCCTGACACACGCTGGTTAGATGCAATCAAGTAAAGTCTGTCACATAGATTTAAAGATTCCATGCTTAAAGAAGAAAAATAATACTTTGTCAGTGCAATAAAAAGGAATTGTATAAAGGGACTAAAGTCTACTTTAGGTATGTGTGTCACAAACTGAAATAAAAAGTCAATTGCTTACTAGTTAACATCATATAGGTATGCAGAGCTTTTCATCACTGCCTCAAAAAGATGTAACTTGTATTTGATCTGGCAAGCACCTAGCAATGTTTAATAATGTCCTCTTCCTGTTGCTGCCCTGTTTGATTGCCACAGGAAATTGTGAATGTCAAAGCAACTTTAATCATTGTGTTCACCGGGGACTGAAATCCCTGTTTTCCGATGAGGTACTCATGAAATGTGTCCATCATCACACTATTTACAATATGGGTTCTGTGTCATCCCTTCGCTATCGGAGTTGTGTGCAGACGTCCCTGTGAGTGTAACAAAGAAAACATGAATTTCATATCACCTTTGTTTACAAGCAGCCTTCGCGCAGCTATTTTGCAATCCACAAACAAAACCAATGGTTTACCAAGGGTTTAAATTGATCCTAAGCATTTTGACTGAAAGTCAGAAGAGTGCAGTTGGTTGACATATTATAATACTAATTTTAGGCAGTACTGTGTCTGCATATGCCTACGCAGGTCACCATTGGACACTGATGTGTTTGTGCAGTGCCAGTCCGTTTCGTACTAGGCTACCGAGCATACCAGCACATCACCTCGAGTCACACAAGTCATTAGTCATTGAATACCTGAGCAGTCAATACAGCACCATCCCATAATCATCCTTCAAGAGAGCCTTCAAGATAGTCATTGTCAGAAAACTATCTAATTCCCATACAAGGTGGCTGAACCTTCCTACATCTAAGTTCAGATCCTAAAGGCCCTAATTGCTAATTACTATTGATCTATTGTATGAGAGAGTCATTGTAAGCCACTCCACACAATTTACAACACTTTATAGCAAATGATATGCATAGGGCATGGTCAGGCTAAGAAAATTAGCATCCTTACACTGTTTGAAGCATTTTATATTTTCAGCGCTCTTTCATCCCCAATTGTTTATACCAGGATTATGAGCTTTGACTTTGACCTTTTTGAAGTTTTCAAACCATACCAACAGTTGCCCTGGAACCCTGCGGCTGTGAAAATCAATTTGCCTCAACACAGTCCGTTCCACTTTGTATCAACTTATATTTTGTAACAGCAAATTAAAACCACTGGACGATTTGGCTTCAGATTAATGACCAGTGATGATACACTTCACTGCTCTGAAATCCTGCTTGGGTTTTTTTAATTTCATACATTACCTCAAAAGGTTACTGTCGACACCTTGAGAGCTTGACGCATGTGGCTGTCATTTAGTTCAACATTGAAATTACATAAAGTACACAGCAGATTCAATCTTTGTAAAAAATAAAGCATTAAATAAATTGCTTGTCTTGTGTATAAAATGTGACATGAAGGCATGTTTCATGTCTAAAGCTAATTTATTCTTTAAAGGTCAGCAGTAATATGAAATGTGCACAATTTCAAAGAAACATGCAGTCAGTACGGTTGATAAATGAACCTGTAACCATAGACATTTATCTCAATATCATGAATACCTGTTTAATTCATTACTCAATTTATGAACCTGTCAGTTCACTGCGAGTTGCAAGTAATGGCAGTCACATTTACAAATTCTACAAAGGCTAATCGAAACATTTTAAAGACATGCTTCAAAGAGACAATCCTTATTTCATTAGAAGGTGTAAAACGTACAGAAATGGCGACACTAATGATTTCTTTAGCCACTGCCATAATGACACAGAGACCTCTAATGTAAACTAATTCACATCAACACAAGCTCTTCCTACCAACTCAATCATGGAGCTCATTCGTGTCGCTTTAGGTTCGCGTACAGTGCATGATACACACCGTCAATTTGAAGGATCCTACACATAGATCAAAATCACACTTGCTATTATTAATTTTTTTTATCCACAAATCATCAGCCACCTAATGTTCTAACATTACCCTCGAAAAACAAACAGGATCTACAGAGTATACCCGATGTTCAAGATATCCAAATGTCTTTTGAGGCTACTGTCCCTCTGTTGTAATAAGCAGCTGTTGTTGGTTGGACGACAATGCCTCGAGCAGGATGGAGGCAGATGTTGGAATGACATAGAGAATGATGAAGACTGTGTGCCGACATCTGCAGTCTCCCTCCACCCCCCCAACTCCACCCCCCCAACTCCCCTTACCTCTGCGCTCAGACACACAGATGGGAGACCATTTGGCAGGAAGATCAAAAGGAAGGGGACAATTAGAAATTCCCTCATACTAACAAACGAACCTCCAATGTTCACCATAATGCTTGGCCATATACAATTTGAATAGCTCTAATCTTTACTTATGTCATTAGTTTTTTTAAGTAAGCCAATTTGGGTTTTGGAATTCAAAGTTCAGATTTTGGTACTATGTGTATTGAAGTACAGGTACATCTATCTGACTGCATAAAATGTCATAAGATGACTCTAAAATCTTTGTTGTGAACACAGAACTCGATTGTCTTCCATAACATTACCGCCTTGTAAAAATGTTATACACTCTCCTTAACCAGGAACCACCCATTAATCACAATTTCAAGGTAGCCCTGGGCAAGAGACGCAGCAAACGCCTTATTAAAATAAAAGCTGTTGCCAGCATGACATAACCTTCATCATCTCTCCATTTTCATCAGCCAATATAGTAAAAGCATCTACCATTGTGTATGAAATTCCATACTAGCTCTAAAACTAGACTTAAACTATGCTTTCCAACTCAATTACGCTGGTCAGAATGTGATTAAACAACTCCCAGTCCTTTACTGTGGGAGAAGAAGCCAAACCTTATGTTAAATTACCTAACTATGTTTCTTTCTGCTGATGATAATAATTGGGCTGCTTGGAACAAGAAATAGACAGGGACCTTGTTTCTCACCAATTAAACCTAAATAGAAGCAAAGATGAAACTGAATAGTGTTACTTCAGGAGCCCAAGTTAACAAGGACGTTACCAGACATTAAGACGTAAGTTGTTTTTCAACCCTTGTCAGTTGTGTGCCGTGTGCTCCGGTCCTGGAGGTGTTCCAAACTCTCTACTAAGGGGCTGGAGGAGGGGTGTGCCCCCTGCTCGGACCCATTATCCTTCTTCCCAGAGTGATGCAGGGTATCAAATGCCCCCATCACACAGATTAGGCACTGCCAGGAAACAGCAAGCACTTTTCAAATTAAATCATCTATTCCTTTAACCACACCTGGTGACCTTTTGGGGAGTGTGTTGACACTGGATAATAACAGAAAAGTGGGAACTATGGGTAATTGACTATTTATATGTTGAGTGTCATGTTTTGACATACTTAATGCTATAATTGGTTACAGTTACAGTTAGTTCCTTGTGTGACTGCGAGTCATTTGCATTTATACCCAGTCACATCACATTCCAAGAGTGAGTTGGAAATGCCAGTCACATTCGTGCATATGGAGAAAAAGGAAATTAAGTCCATTATCAGCTTTGAAATCTGAAGAGCACAGTGACACAATATACTGTGCTGCAATTGGAGAGTGCAGAGATGAAATTGCATTTAAGTTCAATTTATGGATCCATTCTCTGCCTCTTTCATTTTCTTCTTCTTCTCTGCTGACGTGTGAAAGCCGTTATGCTCATGAGAGCATAAATAAAGTGGTAAACATATCACTCTCAACTTTGCTGCAGTGTTTTTGCCAAATAGTGGGAGGTGAGGTGGATATCTATGCACTTATAAATCCCTTCTGGAGGAACGAAAGACTCAATTTCATTTGGTTATCATATTAGTACCTAAATGAAAAAAATAGGGAATGCTGGCATCTGTGGCGTTCTCGACTTTAGAATAGCTGATGGTCATATGTAGAATGTAAACAACAAAGAGGCAACTCATTGTTGACCCTATTTTTACCTTGGTTTGCTTAAGTTGTACTGAAGGACACAGCAGTTGTTTGATCCTTCTACTGCAGTGTACCATTGGCAGTAGGATGAGGTAGCTGCAGGTGGACTGTGTGCTAATGTCTAGCAGTGAGCAGACATGACTCCTGCTTAGTCAGGTGTTCTGGAGGAAATGCTGTGTCGTCTGGTTCTGTCTGCCCCTGCTCACAAACACACAGACACACACACACACACACACCCACAGACACACCAATCATGGCCTTCACAGCAGAGAAACCTGGGCCAGTACACAGGGCCAATGTCACCTTCCCAGTAGTCAGACACACGGCCCAACAGAATATAATTAGACGATACCAGGATATGAAGCTGCATGTTTTATTTTCAGTCATGGTCAAGAACTCTGAGTGTTTGAGAGGGAAAGGACATTGGACATCAAGGTCCATACCCACCAGCACAAACATGTTATCATAAATATAATCACATTATCTAATATAATATTGTAATAACATTAAGAATATTATATTAAATAACTGGTTCAGTGAAAGGATCGGTTTTAATAGGGGTTACATGATGGATCTAATTAGCCAACGGCATTCTCATTTGAGATTCACATTTATGCATAACTTAAACCCTGTCTTCTCTAGGGTTATAAATCTTGAGTACACAATCTGGATAGAGACACAACCTGACCATCAGTCCTTGGCCATCCCCAGCCTCAGGGCCGGTTTATCTGTTGGCCAGTAGTCTTCACCATGTGGACTCCGAGAACGTAGCTGCGGCTGTGAAGCCGACGAGCCGGGGCTGGACAAGGACAGGGACTGAGTCATTTGTGTGGAGTGTGTGGATGATGGCGAGCTACTCTGACTCATTCAGACTGAAACATGCAAAACCGCACTACCCCCAGGCAAAAGCCAACTGAGTCCAAGGTTCTAATACTACTGTAAAAAGCTGCAAGTCAGCTGTCTCATTAATTAGCTCTGATGAAGAAAGTGTTTTGTCCGTCTCTTCATAAACGGAGTGACTAAGTTCAGTTGAGTTCTGGATTTTAATAAGTATTATCAATCTGCAGATTGGGAGAGAAAACCAGACCTCTGACAATAAATGACCACACAACACCAGGCTTAGGTCTCAATCATGTCTCTCTCAGCTCTGAAAGCCGGAGGACCATCTTTTATAGGGCACAGGAATGTAAACATAGATAGTGACAGTCAGGCAGTAATGACGTTACAACAGTCTCAGAGGAAGAGATTCACAGCTCCCAACACATGACCACTCAGACTAGAGAGATCATAGTTGGCGCTCTCCTTGTAGTCATGACAAAGGACGTTTACCCAGTACTTTCTCCTGATCACGAACATCTATTAACCCTGACACATAGACACCATATACTGTTATTAATAGCAAGCTTACATGATAAACGTACTAACTAGTATCCAATGACTAGTTCTATTGATTAGTGATTAGTGTAAGCACACAGGAAATCCCAATTTCTTCCACAGTCCCCCCTTTTGACGTTTAACGTCAACACAACAACCATTCATCAACTGTTTATCTGGGGCCTGCTGTAGTGCCTTACATTTCACAAGTTTCATACCATTTAAAAACCTTAACAATCAAACAATACAGTATCTGTAACTACTCAGCACAGCATACATGATTATAGGATTTGAAGAAATATTAGGTAGTACCCAATCACAGGTGAAAAGGTACAAAGTCATTGAAGTGAATAGCTTTTTGCTTAGTTTATCAATAGTTCTAGAAACATAGGCATATTTCTCTGCTGGACATACCCACTGGTCATGCTCTCGTGAGCTCAACACATCAGGGTATAGGTCAAACACTGTTCATTAAATTCAGAGTATTTCAAACAGTATAAAAAGTAATAAAGTAACCATCTTTAATTATTGTTAACTGATCTGTGGTCAAGGACAGATCTATTCACATTGCATACAGCATTGTATATCAGTTGAAAAATAGAAGGAGGCAAATGGCCATCTTTATTACATTGGCAAAATAGTCACTTGGTACTTGGGCAATAAAGTTATCATCAGTCTTGCTTGCTTTTGTCTGTGGCTTGATTTGGGCTACCATAATCTTACTGGCAGCCTTACGAAAACCTACTGCACAGCACTGTACACAGCAGGCAGTACACATCTTCCAAGCGCAAACCACAATCAGCACAACAACGATTAACATGCCCAATCCAGTGATTCCTATTTGAATGATAGTCGAAAAAGAAACCCCGAACAGAGGAGGTCAGTCAGCACAATTCCTAGCTTCAGGTTCCCCCAAAGCTGACATTATGTTTTAATGTAAGCAGCCATACTTGTGATATTAGCAGATTCATCGTGGATAAAAGTACAACAGTCATGACCTATCACAGCACAGCTACCTCCCTGAGCTGACAACAGATAATCCAGTGCCATACGGTTCTGGAGCACTACCTGCCTCATGGCCTTCATCTCAGACGCAACTGCAGTTAAGGCGTTGGCTGTCTCATTACCAATGGACTCCAACCCTACTGCTAAGCTCCTAATATCTCTAAAGGCAGTGATAACACCATACACAGGGAGAATGGCAACTGAAAACGTGAAAAGTGACTGAGTACTATTGAATCCACGTGATGTGATCCCAGCTTCTTAGCATCTGCATTAATAATACTTCTCTTGTGGCGGTGCCACCAATGTTTGGGAAAGGGGTGCAGGGGCAACCCATCTACAGGTCTGAGGGCTCCTACAATAAACCCAAGGTAACACGTTCCTGACCAGACGGCCGGCAGGAAATAATAAGCACTCTTAACACATACCCACATGGTGCCATTGTTAGCTGCACGACGAGACCAAAATGGTGATGCCCTTATACTTACAGGTCCATCTGCAACAGGCAAATCATGCAACAGGCTGTTAGCATACATACCACAGTGTGGTTACATGTATTTTTACCAAATACCTTCCCATAATTATTTAAACATTTAATCAACAATATACTACATCTTCTGTAGTATGCTAAAAGTGTAGGAATAGCATAGTCAGCAACATCAGGAATTTATGTCACCCGCCCAAATGGTATACAGGACAAGTAACATTGAACTCAGATACAATTGAACTTAAAAATCATCCAGTAGAGTGTGAGCATACATAGAAACCGTATCCTTGCATGTATTTTTTCACTCTCACTGTACCACTATGCCATACACAAAACAATGCAGGTGGGGCATATTCAAGAGATGACTGACTTGTTCGACAGAACAGTCACATTTGTTATATCCAACCCTACACAAGGCCACTTCTTGACCTTACACATATCAGCCATTGACAGAGGGACAGATATCCCTGGATAACCTCCAGAATGCTTGGGACTCTAACCACAAACCCTGCAAGGTCTGTCCCCTCTAATGCTGCGTCCAGTCATTTTTTTTTTTTTTTTTTTCGTCCACGGAAAGGTGTTGTTGCACAGATTGTTCTTCATGTGTGCTTTATGATGAATCTCAATGTTCAGTTCAGTTCATCAGTATAATTGGGAGCGTGCAATAGTGACTCTCGGTGTGGCTCATGTATGCGATGTCTGTGGACTCGTGCGTCCAGTATCAGTAAATGTCTGTCAGGTGTGTGCGTCAGTATGTCTGGATCTCATCTCTCATCGTAGCTCCGGCAGCGGCCTCGGTTTCCTTGAAACAGCCGAGGGCCTCCACCACAGTATCCTCTCGTCCCCTTTCTGGGTGCTGTCATCTGCTTCATGTAGAGGCCGGAGGAAGACTGAAAGTGTCTTCCCCTCTCCAGGCTCCTCTCTCTGGTTTCCCGTCTGGGTGCTGTCA
The DNA here is from genome assembly GCF_963692335.1 of Osmerus eperlanus. Taxonomy (NCBI): domain Eukaryota; kingdom Metazoa; phylum Chordata; class Actinopteri; order Osmeriformes; family Osmeridae; genus Osmerus; species Osmerus eperlanus. Next base: position 2,898,884 of record NC_085028.1, read on the forward strand.
TCTGCTTCATGAATCACACATGGGGGAGAGAGGCATGGTAGCAACAGCAGCCCCTCTCTGGCTTTCTCCTCATGTGACTCACCTTTCGACGTCTTCAACACCTCCGGGTGGGTGCTCTTTGGGACCTCCTTCTCAGCGCCCCTGGATTGGAGTGCTGGATGGCGGGATCCTGGTTTGGCTCAAATCGGTCAGCTGGACTGGAGCCTGCTCCCGGATCAGCCGCTGCAAACGGGTCTCCACCCCCCTTGGTGTACTCCTGGAGGAGTAACCCAGTGGGGATGAGACAAATGACAAGTTGGAGCAGGCACCATTTGGGGGTGCACCTGCTCCTCCACCGGCCCCTGGCTCTCCGTTGGGACCCTCCACCGTGTTGTTCGGTGGAGGGGCCATTTTGCACTCCGTTGCATGAATCCATGTCGGACGACCTTCCACTTTTACAGCTGTGTGAGTCACCAAGAGAAAACCAGGTATGGACCGGTCCATCTTGGTGAGAGGGCAGTCCTCCGTTTGTGCACTTTCACATAGTCTCCCGGTTGATAGGGATGACATGGCTCCCCAGCGGGCAGCTTTCACCGGTGAATGCACAACCCTGGTTGCTCTAGTTAGGGCAAAACAAAAGTTTAACATTGTATCATCCATCTGGTGGATATCCATCTGTTTCAATGATAGTGGGGGAGAGACAGGCAATTTCATTGGTCTCCCTAAAACTATCTTGTGTGGGGAAAGTCCATTCCTCCTCTGGGCACATGGCCATATGAGCTAGTGGGAGTGCATCAGGCCATTTTAGGCCAGTCTCTTCACATATCTTGGCTAGTTTGTTTTTCAAAGTTCCATTTTGCCTCTCCACTGCCCCTGCAGACTGTGGGTGGTAGGGACAGTGAAAATGCTGGTTGATCTGGAGCGCTTTACAAAGTTCCTGAACAATTTGACCCGTGAAATGTGAACCTCTATCACTGGACAGTCTTGTGAGGATCCCATATCTACAGATCACATCTCTAATAATAAGAATCTTGGCTATCGTGGTAGAATCAACTTTCCGACATGGGTAGGCTTCTACCCATTTCGAGATCATGTCAACAATTACAAGTACATACTCAAAATTACAACACTTGTTGTTGTACAACATTTTGTAAATTAATAAAAGGACCACTTGGTGGTGGGTGGGCTCTTCTCTTTGGTCCCTTTTCGGGATTATGCTGCTGGTAAATATGACACTGAGCACAATGTTGCTAAGCCTTTGTGGAAAAAAACAGGTGCAAACCAATCTGTATTTACTATTGAGACCATACCCCCCTTGCTCGTATGGGCACATCCGTGCGCCATGCGAGCCAACCAAGGGAACAATGCACATGGAATCTTTCGCACAGCCAACAGATAACCAATCATCCCTCTCAGTGTTATCAGCAGCGGCTCAAAGGTCCGCCACAACATGAAGAGTGCGTGTTTCCGGTTGCTGAGACACAAACAAATAGAGACCTGGGACCTGGGACCTGGGACACATCAGAGGAGTTGGCCGCAGCCTTTGCTGCTAAATCAGCTCTAGCATTTCCTCTTGAAACATCATCTGTATTGTTAGTATGAGCCTCACACTTAGTAACAATAGCTAGCTTTCTCTGTAGTAGTATTGCAGACAACAAATTATCAATCATCTTTCCATTCTTGAATGCTCCACCTGAGGAGTTAATGAAACCTCTTTCTCGCCATATGGCACCAAAATCGTAAGTAACTCCAAATCCATACCTTGAGTCAGTGTGAATATTTACGACCTTGCCTTCTGACAAACAACATGTCCTTGTCAAAGCAAAACTCTGCCTGCTGTGCAGTGCATTGTGGAGACAGTTTACCAGATTTGAATGTCTCACTGTCCGTGCAGACCGCATATCCGGAGTTTAGAGAGCCATCCCATTCTCGGGACAAAGATCCATCTACGTACAACACAAGTTCAGCATTATCCATAGGTTTGTCAAACATATCAGGTCTGGGTGTTAGCACTTTATCGACAACCATCTCACTGTCATGTGGTTCACCATCATCAGGGTTGGGCAACAATGAAGCTGGATTCAATGGGGAGCATCTATGGATTGTAATGTTACTTTTAGTCAACAATTACAGTTCATACTTTGTAGCTCTAGTGGCTGACAGGTGTTGAGTTTTGGTGCGTAACAGAAAAGCACTTACTGCATGAGGAACCATCACTGCCAAGGGCGACCCCAGCACTATATCTGAAGTTGCTTACACACATGTTGCCACAGCACAGACTGCTCGTAAGCACGGGGGGAAACCTGCTGCCACAGTATCTAAAGAAGAACTCACATAGGCAATAGGCCTCTTAAGATTACCATACTGCTGGGTCAGTACACCCTGGTGTAGTCTGGCAGACCGAGAGCTGGCGCCTGGGCCCAGGCCTGCTTGAGAGATACAAATGATTTATCAGCTTCAGTTTTCCACAACAAATGAGTATCAGTCTCCTTCCTTAAGTCAAGGATAGGTCTAGCCAACACAGCATAATCAAGGATCTACTAACGACAATACCCGGCTGAACCTAGAAAAAGACTTGAGTTGTTTTGGTGTTCTAGGCTTCGGTATCCATCGGATGGCCTCCACTCTATCAGGCGTCAATAGATGCTCTGTACCTTTGAGTGTATGGCCCAGATACTTGACCTCCTAAGACCATAACTGCAGTTTTGCCTTTGAGGCCCTGTGGCCCTTCTCAGCCAGTGCCTGTAGCACAGCAATAGTGTCCTGTTGGCAGGAGGCAAGATTCTTAGAACATATCAAAAAGGTCATCAATATACTGCACCAGAGTAGAGCCGGCTGCTAAGGTGACATCCTGGAGGTCCTCTCGTAATGCTTGACTAAACAACGTAGGTGATTCGGTGTACCCCTGTGGTAGAACTGAAATGTATAGTGGACCTGGCGAAACGTGAATGCAAACAGATACTGGCTCTCTTCTGCAATGGTAACAGAAAAGAAAGCAAACAATAGTCATTCACAGAGCTAGAAAGTAACAGGGTTACTTGCTAAGTATCGTAACAGGGTTAGGCACAACAGGATGTATAACACAGGCATTACCTGCTTATAAACCCATAATAAACTTCCAAGTATTTTATTAGCATTAAAGGATCAAATTGACCTAAAGTCTACCTATGACTCCTTGTTTCAACAAAGCATTAATAACTGGGACAATACCTTTCCCTACTTCTCTATTACTAGCATACTGAGGTACGGTTCTCAAGAGTCGTACTACAAACAATGATAACAACTGGGGTAGCATTCTTAATGCGCCCAATATGATAAGCGTGTGTGGACCACAGTAGCTCAGGCCCAGCTTCTAGCAAGGCCATATCTGCGGTCGCTAAAATCTCTGCATTCCACTGATGGGGGATGTGTATGGGATTGCTAGGCCAAGTGTTCTTTATCCTAAGGAATAGATAAGAAAAAGTCAGTAGTGCATTTCATTTCGGTTCAGTTTGCACAACAAATTCCTTTCAAACAGATTTACTTGACACCCCATAGTTGAAAGAAATACATCTTCATTCAAAGATCCATCTATCCACCCATAACAGCTGACAGTTGTGTCCACAGGAACCCCAGAAACTACCACTACCATCTCATTGATTTCGGGTACTGTCTACAGTTGCACTGGCTGACCTAGTAGCTCTGTGACTTACTTGAAAAAGAGAAGCTCTCTGCCTCCCCTATTCTTGATTATTCTTATTTTGATTGTGGCTGTTTACTGTCTGAGTGTCCTTGAGCAGGCCACAGCAAGCTCTTCGTTCTGAAGAAAACGGGAGGGGTTGAGTGCAGTAGTATGGAGTATGTGACTGAAGGGTACTGACTATTTTCTGTATACTGTGCCTGGACCATCACCTGCCCTGTGGCATATCTGTCTACAGAGTATGCACATATCCCTGTCTATCTCTAACTCCCCTTGCTGCCTGCTCCTGGCTCTCCTTTTTCCTTTAAACATATTATTTTCTCTCCGTAAGACATTCATTTGCAATGTCATTAATTTCTCAACTTTCTTTCCTGCATTCTCCTGCATCAATGTACAATTATGTTTGACAAAATCCATAATTATAGCAAGTTTTGTTCTCCCAATGTAGAACCTGTTTCTTAACTTCTACCTGGAGTTCAGGAAGCAATCCACATATGAACATGTGACAACATGGAATGGGGATGCAGCTGCTGTGAAACCAGCAGCTGCATTTTTCTTTTTTCAAAAATCCTAGTAAATCTTTCCAGATAATCTGTAGGATCCTCATCTTTTCTCTGTTTGCAATCATACACTTTGCTCCAGTCAAGCAACACCCCTCCAGTATTACTGCCATTAAACACCATCAGAAACCTATGCTTTAAGTTTTCTCAACATACCGGTCTGGAGTTCACCCTTTAAGCCTTGATTCAAATCAATAAAAGTAGGTATGTTGGCATTGATAGCTATATTTGCAAATCTCTTAGAAATGTTGCTGAGTCCTCTCATGTCAGGAAATCCCTTTCCTAGCATACATCAGGACCTGGATATGCACACATAGGGTTCATTGATACCTGGGGGTTCAACTGACAGGCCTTCCTGGTTAACCTCACCCATCATGTTTTGCTGTGATATAAACCTTCTCTTGTAGGTTCTGTTCTGGCTGCACCTGACCCGCTGCTTCCCCTAATAATGCATTTTCCTTGTCTCTGGCTCTCCTCTGCATAGCCACAGCTATAGCAACAACATCATCTTCATCGTAGGTAAATAGGCTACAAATCTTTGGTAGACTCTCGTTTCCCTTGAGAATTAGCGCTACCTTCAGCCTGTTTCACAACTACTGACTTCTCACAATTAGTTTTGGCACTGTTAGTCTGTTCAAGCAACTTCATGTTAACATGTTCGAGCAATGTCTTGAGTTCCCTCACTTTATGACTTTGTTCAGTCTGATCACGTTCTAACGTGACTCCCCGACCTTCTCTCTATCAAACTGCTCTAGTTCAATTCTAGCAGCCTCTTGTTTGTCTCGCTCGAAACGTTCTAGCTCACTTTTCTGTGCATCTTGTCTCTGTTTCTCAAGACGCTCCAGCTCACTCCTAGCTTCTCTTATCAGAATCAGTTTTAGCTTGATCTGATTGTATTTTCTCAAGATAGACAATGCCACGTCGTCTCGTAGCTTCAGTTAACCATATCATAAACATTGGCCAGCTGACAAATTGTTTACACGTCCGACTTGTTTCCTTGTCTTTCAAAACCGCTTTTAGACTCTCCAATATTTTTACGTCAAACGTTCCCTCCAACGGAAAACAATGTGTCGGGTCATGATTTGTCCACGCATGCCATTTTGTCAATGCTTGACACTGCTTGAATTACATGTAGCTCAAACATATATCTGGCTGGACTGTTCGCAGGTAACAACGTCTCTATCGTTCTCGTAGTGGAAGCTGAACTACCCATACTGAATTACGACGTAGGCTATCTGTAACAAATCTCCTAACGGTATGAAACCAACTCTATTGATTTACTGCAGCAAGAAATCACACAGCACTTTAGAACAGTCACAAAACCACATAGCAATGTAAAACGGTCACATAGCACATAGAAGAATAAAAGAACTACAATATAACTCGCTAGTGAACTACAAATATGGCCTTTTCAAGCCAAACTATCCTCGCCTTCCGGGCGCTCAATCATGGGACGCGCATACAAAAAAACCTCAACTTGGGAACGCGCCTACAATAATTTCCACAACTCCGTTACGTCATGAGTAACAAAATAACAACAATTCGTGCTTAAGAGAGACGAGCTGATCAATAAACTGCCAGTCTATCTTTCCCTCAGTATTTGATTGTGTCCCTCGCTGATAATTAAATGCCAAGCTTGTCAGTTAAAAGCCTAACTGCCCCTTTACATTGTCAAAGTATCCCTAACTTGTTTAAAACCACTTTACCCTTAAAAGTTGGTCTCTTGCATAAAGCCTGTGACCCTGATACATTATGACCGCCCACCTACTGTGCTTGGTCTTAAGAAAAGCCCAAAACAAAACTTAATACAGTTACAATTCAAACCAAAATAAAAGTCCCACTAAGATCTCTGTTCAAAAGAGAAAAGCCCAACACAAAACTTAATACAGTTACAATTCAACTTAATACAATTCAAACCAACATAAGATGTCTGTTCAACTAAAGTTTTCAGCTGTAAACGTGCATTTTAAAAGAAACACATACCTTTCCTTGTTTGGTTCACCCCTGGTCTGCATCTGTAAAACCATACTCTCTGTTATCAGATCCTTTTCCCCAGATCAAGAGTATGGGACGTATTCTCTTAACAGATCCTTTGCCTCAGATCAAGAACACAGATTGTTTTACATACTTTTTCAATACTTCACACGACCAGAGTTCTTGTACGCTATCAGAGTTTGCCAACTCTGACCAAGACAAAGTAAAAATAGCAAGTCAATTAATGACCCAAATTTACTAAACCAAAACTCTAATATTATCTTCCTCCTGTTGAGGCCTAGCAGACTCTGGTCTGCTAAGACCAGGCTCCCAACTGAACGTCACAATAAAAGGTTCTTAAATTGTTTACGTTACCAGCATCGCAGAGGGACAGCAGGCGCACCAAGCATAAAGCAGTCCGTGAATGGGGTTTTGGAAAAGGATCCCCTTACCATTTAGTTTTGTGCACCACGGGTTCTGCTTTATACTGGTGCTGCCGTGGGTCTCTCCTGGATCTGGTTCTGCAATCCTGCTGCTCGACAACGCCAATTGATGAAGAAAGTGTTTTGTCCGTCTCTTCATAAACGGAGTGACTAAGTTCAGTTGAGTTCTGGATTTTAATAAGTATTATCAATCTGCAGATTGGGAGAGAAAACCAGACCTCTGACAATAAATGACCACACAACACCAGGCTTAGGTCTCAATCATGTCTCTCTCAGCTCTGAAAGCCGGAGGACCATCTTTTATAGGGCACAGGAATGTAAACATAGATAGTGACAGTCAGGCAGTAATGACGTTACAACAGTCTCAGAGGAAGAGATTCACAGCTCCCAACACATGACCACTCAGACTAGAGAGATCATAGTTGGCGCTCTCCTTGTAGTCATGACCAAGGACGTTTACCCAGTACTTTCTCCTGATCACGAACATCTATTAACCCTGACACATAGACACCATATACTGTTATTAATAGCAAGCTTACATGATAAACGTACTAACTAGTATCCAATGACTAGTTCTATTGATTAGTGATTAGTGTAAGCACACAGGAAATCCCAATTTCTTCCACAGCTCATGACTGGACATGATTCACTCAACACTGGAAACATTTCATATGTTATGTGAACTAAAACCACTTGTTCAAGCTCCCTACATGCAAGTGTATATCAGTCAAGGAAAATGAATATAGCTTGTACATTATTTTACATTTTTAAACCTTATATATTTGATAGTTTTTATTATATTTTTTGGTGTTCATGGAGAAAAAGAGGTAAATCTTTAATCCCACTACTATGCCCTGTCCTTCCATTTGACCTTTTAACAGTGTTTCTATAAAAAGATCACAGAAAGTACTTTACATGTGTGGTGGTTAAAAGACTGATAAGATCAGGTCTGGATACGACATTCTCTGATGTGTCTGTCAAAGTTTCAATACATGTCCATCCATCAACCCCCCTTCCCCCCTCACCATGGTTTGACTTGCTATGATGGGCCAAGGCATCTGTCAGTGTTTTAACACTCTCCCTGCAGCCTCTTCTGCCATTAGTGCTATCATGGCTGTATGTTTGGGAATCATTCCAGGCCATGAAGAAGCATTAACATGACTGGTGTTGTCGTTTGGGGACGGGTAGGCTGCCGTCTGCTCTCTGAACCGCAGATCAGGAGACTGCAGGATTTCCCTGAGAATGAGAATCTCATGTTTATAAGGTCTTAATGGGGGTCACGTCCTGTTGTTTATGGCCTCTGGGAGCAGGGGCTTATGGGTGATGCTGGGTCGCCGTGACGGTGTAATCCCATGCTGCAGCACACGGGGCTCCCGGTGGAGGGTGTGGCACCGGATGATCGGAGAGTTTGGTCTCGAACGTTTGTGTTGTTTTTTTTTACTATCTCTGTTGGGGGGTTAGAGCACTCTGCACGCCAAGCGAGCACATGCTCTTGTTAATGCAATGAAACTGCATTCATCTGTTCGGGGCCCTAGTTGAGCCCCTGGCAAACCTCTGATAAATCTCTCATGGCCTTCGGGAGGGCAGGAGCGCAATCGCGGGGGAGCACCTGCCACCACAAGCACTTTAGGAATCAGTCTGCGCCGTGTTTGCTTTGGCAGATTAGCCTAGCACTGTCAGGGTTGTCAGGGCCTATCTCCCGCTCACCGACTGTGACGGGTAGTGATACCCCCGTGGACGACGCATGCTAATTATCATTTGCCATCCAGTAATATCGCGAAGCTCATTCAGGCTAGCGAGGGAAGGGGAGGATGTATTGTAGTTTTGAAGAAAGGAGACAAAGGGAGAGTGCCCGGGAAGGAGATGCGGGTGACAATGAGAGTCAACAATGACAACAGGACAAACAGGACAGTTGACATTGTCATGTGTGACCCTCTCTATCGGGAAATATATTGCCATCTGGTCGAGGCCATCAGTATGGTAATCGGAAGCATTAAATCAAGAGAGAGAGAGTCAAGCAAGGGTCTGTCGGCATGACATCGGTCCCTTATTCTGTCAACCTGTGTGGAGTTTATGCTACACAGCCAGTACATTCTTGTTTCATCATCAGAGTTCTGGGAATTTCAGACTGCCTCGGGCTGATCTGCACAATAAGTGCATGCCTAACCAGATGAATCAAAGATCTGACCTGGAGAATACGTTTTCTACAATTCTACCATGTAGGGAGGTAGCACAATGTATTTTTTTAAATGAAACAGTTTTCAGTTCTCAAGCTCAAGCCGGTTTCAAGCTCTTTAGCTTGAGACCAAACGGACCAACACAGAACTCCACGTCAGACGTGACAACAAACCTAAATTGTAGACACAACAAATAAAAACATCGGTCTCACTCTCCCTCTTGAGTTTGTCTTTTCAGCTTCCGACGATATCCGAGATCCAACACAAAGATTCACATCCAAGTGGGATCTTTTGGCAGAAAAAGTTCCTGCGTTAGTGCCCCAATGTCAGGCTTTGTTTCCACAGAAACTCTGGGGAAAAAACCCAATCAAACGGAAGAACAAGGAGAGTGTCCATCACCCATATAAAGGGCTTTCATGACAGAAGTGATCAATACAAGACAAACTGCGTTGGGTCAGGACTTCAGATCACGCTCCTTTTGACAAATGGGCCAGCCTTTATGAAACTGACGGTGAAAAACAAATACTCTATCTTCAGCCTCCAGCTCCGCAATTGGCATGGCAAGTGACATTCTGAGAAACCAGGGTAGACAAAACAAAAGAAGGAAAGATAAATGTGTAATGTGAAGGTGTGTGCATGTGTGTGTGAGCTTCTGTTGTTTCTGGGGGGGGGGGGGGGATGCATTGAATGTTTCATTGCAATACAGTGGCTAAATATAGCTTGTGAAAAACATAAGCCCACGTATTAACACATTTAAGAGGAAAATGTTACACAATATGGACTGGCGGTAGAAAGAAGACAGGCGGTCAACACTTGCAAAGAATGATGTGCTTAAAGGTGATTTACACCCACCCCTTCACTGGGCTTCGCATTTGTTTTTTTATATACAAGCCAAGTTTCATATAATTGTGTGGGCTTTTATTAACATGTAGTTTCAAACACAAAACTAATTGTGGTGAAGTATAAAGTTATGCCACAAATATGGATGTGTGGATGCAGTCTTTGCAGCCGGGAAACACACACGGATGCAGAGTGGCACTTGTTCATCCCCTAAAAGCCCATAGACAAACCCCTAAAGGCCTGTCACTGGGACAGCATTGCGTTGGGAGATGCTTAATGTCCCCCTCCAATTCAATCTGCCTTGGCGCTTTGTGGCTGTGCCACAGCGATCCGTCACATGAAGAGAAGCTCTATTCCACCTGCCACTCAAGTCGAGTGACACAGGGACACCGGAGTGGGGTGATTGAATCAAAGTAAAATACATTACCCAGCGTTACCCTGGAGCAAACAGGCATGTTGACAGAGCGGACACATGGCTTCAGCAGGTGGATACATGGATACAGCTCCAATCAGATGCTCTCTGGGTCCCTTGTCTTGTCAGTGATCAAATTAACACTGTGAAATCAAATGTGTGCCTCGTTGATATGCTCACACATCACGGTGTAATCTAGCTGTATCAAACCTGCATAATGGGGCACGCTAATTGTTATCGAGAACCCTACACTTGACACCCTGGGTCAACAAATGATCCACTTCAAGCATGTCGCTCTACGAAACCGTTTTCATACAATGTCAAGATAATTGTTTATTTACAATGTCATGTAAATGTTTATTAATGCTAAACATAAACAATTTCGTATTTGCTTATCCAGCTCTAGAAAATGTAGTCTAGATAATGCACACAGTTGCTAATGCATGGAATTGCAGATTTTATTGCAACAAATGTTCTTTATTGACCATGTTCACTTTCAACAGCCTGCCTTTTTAATACCTGTGTGGAGGAAAATGGGACATGACTATGATATCACATGCGTTCTTGCTGGCCAAGTGTGGAGGAAAATGGGTGTACTTATGTTATTCACTAATCAATAGAACTTTCACAAATCAATATAGCTAGTCATTGGATACTAGTTAGTATGTTCTCATGTGAGTTTGCTATTGAAGAGAGTAGATTGTGTCTATTTGTCAAGTTGAATAGATGTTCAGGGTCAGGAGAAAGTAATAGGTAAACGTTTCCTGATATGACGACGGGGAGACCTATGATCTCTCTCTGCCCTGACCGAGAGTGTTCACGGACTGGGAGCTGGGAATCTCTTTCTCTGTGACTATTGTAACACCATTACTGCCTGACTGTCACCATCTATGTTTAATTTCTTGTGCCCCTATAAAAGATGGTCCTCTGGCCTACAGAGCGGAGAGAGAGATGATTGGTGTCGTGTTGTCATTTATTGTCGGAGGTCTTGTTTTCTCTCCCAATCTGCAGATCGTTAATACTTATTAAAATCCAGACCTCAATTGAATTTAGTCATTCCGTAAATGAAGAGAAGGACAAAACACTTTCTTCATCCTTTGGCGTTGTCGAGCAGCAGGATTGCAGAACCAGATCCAGGAGAGACCCACGGCGGCACCACTGGAAAGCAGGACCCGTGGTGCACAAAACTAAAAAGTAAGGGGGTCCTTTTCCAAAACCCCATCCACAGACTGCTTTATTCTAGGTGCACCTGCTGTCCCTCTGAGATGCTGGTACGTGTGACGTTCAGTTGGGCCAAAGTCTGCTAGGCCTCAACAGGAGGAAGATAATATTAGAGTTTTGGTTTTGTAAATTTGGGTCATTTTTACTTTGTCTTGGTCAGAGCATGTACACTTGTCTTTTGAAGTATTGGGAAAGTATGTAAAATAATCCATAGTCTTGATCTGTGAGTAAAGGTCTGTTAACAGAGAGTATGGTTTTGCTGAATAAAGATCAGGGATGAACCAAACAAAGAGGTACTGTATGTGTGTTACTTGTAAGGTATATGCTTATTTTGTTACTGAAAATTATTGTATTCCCAAAGTTGAGGCTTTGTATGCACCCTTGATGGAGCGCCCGGAAGAGGCGAGGATTGGTGTTGTGTTGTAATTGATTGTCAGAGGTTTGGTTTTCTTTCCCAATCTGCAGATTCATCATAGTTAGAGAAATCCAGAACTCAACTGAATTTAGTCACTCCCTTACTGAAGAGACGGACACAACACTTTCATCATCACCTGTGAGTTCTTTTTTAAATATTTTTGTATTTAATGAGTTATTTTGAACTCAATTTAAAACTAGTTTGTATAGGATGTCCCTTGAAGGCAAACACAGGAAATGATTACTGAACACGAGAGCAAAGTTCACTTTGTGTGACCATGTTTAAAAGACCTCACAGCATGATAAAACTCATAATCTGTTGAAAGCCAGGGGATGTTAAAGCTGCTTATGCTGTCCCAATGACCACATGATGCAATCTGTTAGCCTTTTATGATTCAAATATTCATACACTGTTTCAGTGGCAAGACTTGGCAACAGACTGTTCAACAAAGATATAAAACCCAGATTAGCTTCTTAAAATACAGTAACATTCTAGAATTGTGTTTCATCTGAAGTGCAGTGCTTTACATTAGAGCATCCACATGTGAAAATGCTTTGAATGAGTTCTTTAATATTTGACTTTTATAGAAAATTATCAATTTTATTTTTAGTACCATGTATGATACATTATTGAAATGACATGCTCCAATATGAGGAAAAACATGGAAATAATGTAATATGATTCGATAGTCAAGTGTCACTTACATGTTACAAACAAGGTTCACAAATGGTTATAGTAGGTCAGATCAATAATGATGTTCCTTTCCACATGACAAAACCTTCCATGAATGGAAGACAATAAAACCTCATGACTGCCCGTTCAGTCTGGGTAGAAGAGGGAACTATACAGCAGGGAAATTATGAATATGCTATTTGACCAGTCAAGACCATTGTATTGTGAAATTACAAGAATTGACTGCATCTATCTTGTAAAGTAAGATGATCCTAGAGTGTGCTTTGAAAATGTAATTGAAAATTTAGGCTAGTGTTTAATTTTGAGCTCCAAGGGCGGCTGATGCACTCATCTGGTTAATAAGGAAAAGGATTTTATTTTCTAGCTGGCTGCCTAATTTTTACAAAACATGAATGGTGCCATGTAAGATCACTAGAACTAAATACAAATGTCACTTTGGAGGCCAGGAAGAAGAGCTGAAGACAGTGAAACACACAGAAGCTAAAAGACAACTGGTATGACAAAAACATTATAATTTATAACATGTTGAAGACTTATCACCAATCATGACAACCATTCCTACATAATTAGCCTAAGGGAAGAGTTTGTTTTAAATACATATTTGTTAGACGGTATTTGACAGACAATCCTAAACCTGTGCCGTTATAGTTGCTTACATACAGTATCTAGCAAAACTTGTTTTACTCATTTACATGATTGAAAGTATCCATTGTTATACAATCGTTTTTGTGAAATTTGAATTGAAAAAACATAACGGAAAAAGTTGTGCTCAGAACTCTCTAGGGTTGTAGACTTCCAGACAGTGATAACGTCCTTCCTAGAGCACTCGCCTCCCTGACACTCACATCCTCCCAAACTAATTAAACATGTGCTGTCTTTTGTGGGCCTTTCACACTGTATTCAGTGACAGTGTCTCAGACTAATCAACCCTTTGAAACTAATTATGAATATTTTCGGGAGGAAAATGTGATTATTCATGCCCCACTTTTTAAGCGAATGACGTCAGGACAAACAAACATTCTCTGGCCCAATATACCATACATGCTGAGATAGCTTGAACATCTGTGTTCAGTGTTGTTGAACTGAGACATACAGCAGCAGAGCTAAGAAGCACACATCTCTTTACCTCAGCTTCAAGAATGATAAGTCTACCTGGGGTAGACTTCTCAGGTTTTAAAATCCATACCAAAACTCTATGAGTCTGTGAAAAGAATAGTATTTCAGAGTGTAGTCACAGCTCACCAGACTCATACATGCATGTTGTTTTTAATCCTTGAATTACATGGATGTTCTTTTGCGTGGCCTATTCATTGATCACTCAATCACAAAATCCCTTTGAAAACAAATCTGAGCCAAAGAGAACTTATTAAGTGGGCATACTAAATCTGTTTGGTATTTGTTCTCGCAAAACATTTTTCAAAGCAGGAGTACTGCCAAAATGTGTTGTATCTCACCTTGGAAAAACCATGGCACTGGTATTAAAGAGAGGTTTGAACTGCATTGTTTGTGACTGGACATATCCTCTGAACTCAACAGAGTTCCCATTGTGTTTATTGGTTAAGATTGGCAAGATAGGCTGACCAGCTTTTAGAGATCGGAGAAGCGTGTTGATATTGATGAGATTGGAAATATCGATAAGTTCTCTCATTTCCCTCGAGGCCCTCATAAACCAACACTTGATTTCCGCCTGCAAGATCCCAGGAACTGAGCTCCAGACAATTGTTCTTGGTTCTCTCTCTCTTCCAGTCCTGCGTTCAATCGATGCATCTGCCTCCGCTTCACTGGGCCCTACCACACGCCTCCGACCAGAGAGCAATGTATTAAGTGCTTGTTTGAATCAATTTAATGTGCGGTGATAGCACATTCCCAATATGCTGACTGGCCAGCTAAACTCATTACATTACGAACACTGTTTTCCAATGCCCCCCACAGGACTGCTTTCCATGTCACATCTAAAAAAAGGCAAGGGCAACAGGTGCACATGGGATTTGGTACTGCAAATACTCATGAGCATTTGAATGTCAAACAAGGCTAGATGGATATAGAGTGGTCTTTGTCCTCATGGATTCAAACCTAAGGGTTTGTCCCTCTCAGAACTGTGCTAGCTCATTGAGCTGAACCATTAGGCCCAGCAATTGTGGGTTTCTTCAAGGCAAGGTGCTTGATCCTTTTATTTAAATGAATTTGATGTTTTGACCCTACTGTCCAACCTGTTTAAATGGAGGATGGGGGAGGCGAGAGGGCAAGGCAGTTATTTTAATACAAATGTCTGGGAACAGTATTGCAGAGCACCTCAGGCACCTTACATGGGGGCTAAATTCTACAGTACATGAAATACAGCAGCATAGCAGTTATGTGTGAATATCTCTCCTTTCAAGACATCACTGGATGGGTCTGGTTGGGTCTGCCTTTTAGTACAACAAGAACAATTCCTCTGAACTGTCAATCACATGATGTCTGTCATCATGTCTTTATAGTGTTTGTACCCGCCGGACACTATAAACTGTCTGTGTTCTGCTTCTAACATATGTGAAGGCATCTGTCTTTATCAGACACGACAAGCAAAAATATCAACCGTGTAATTGGCCCTTTTCTACCGCCAGCTGTAAATACAGCTCCCTTTTGTAGCAGAGAACCTGGGGACAAAGCACTGTACCATTATACAGTATGCTGAAGTATGCACTTCAAGGACTGTTGTTGAGATGCAAGGCTTATGCATTATAGCTTAAGCTTGATCGAAAAAAAAAGAAAAAGAATTAGATTTATGATTGAAAAAAGAGAGGGAAGAGGATTTTGCAGATAATTTCCCCTGCAGAGTTTTTGTTCTCATGACCCCTTTAACAGGTTAGTCTACTACAGTGTGTTGCTTTGGTTACCACAATGAACGATGTGCAATCAAAGGTTAGCTGTGAACTTCACGTGACCGAGGCCAAACATGTTTTTGAGAGCTTTATTTCATGCACTACCTTGAGCACTTTACCCATCATTGTCCACATGCATCAAATCATTGGTCACATTTTTTCATGGTGAATTTGAAATGTATTTTGCAAGAGGTTATGAAAAAAAAATTAAGAATGAGATTTTATCTGTCTTTTCGCTGACTTAAATCATTTTAGAATCAATCTGTCACTACCTGCATAAAGTGCAAGAAAAGCTTTCATCCAGTTCAAACAAATTCACTCAGTTACAGTTGCACTGGATGAATCTACAAGCAGCTCTCAATGTGATGGATACAGATCCATGAACTAAATCATAGGAGACATTCCGTGAATTATGTTGTTTCCACACTGGCCACCAGTAATAGCCGTATAAAAAGCAATATTGATTAGCTATATCACTGTCTAGACAGGAAGAGGCAGTAACTGCACCTCAGTATGCAACTTCCTATCCACCACCTGAGGGCACGGCATTCAATTCTAAGTGAAATACACCTCCCTTTGTTAATGACCTGAGAACTGCAGAAAACTGCTATCCTGCAGCACTGCCACGACAAAATGAAGCAGAAACAGTATCCAGACTGTCTGTCCTCAGTGGAGAAATAGATACAAATAAAGGATAAGTATATATAATCTCTGATCTCTGAAATATGATAAACGTCAATCCCCCCAAAATTATGAAAAAATTAACACTGTAAGCCTAGTCTTAATATTGTATGAACTTACAGCTCTCTATGTAAAGTATGTCGGGCAGTGAGACTACAAAACACTGTTTCAAATACATGTAACCCTGTTGAATTTCATTCATTGCTATATAAATATAAGTTATAATAAATAAGTTCATTATATAATAAATAGCATTTAAGGGTTAAAAAGTGAATTGATTAAAAGGTTAATTATTTGTTTTGTACTGTTTATATGTATTTCGATTAAGTTAATTAATATTCACGTTCCTTTAAAAATATCCAATCAGGGGTCAGGGGTGAGAGGTCGTGGGGTGTGCAGGGAGGGAGAGAGATAACGGTGAGAGAGGAAGAGAGATAACGGTGAACGGAGGAGGTCGAAAAAGAAGTGTTGTAACGTAAACCCATACAAACAGTTTATTTCAAGTATCCATCATTATTATAGCAAGTGTTCAACCAGGACTCCGTTTAGCTTAGTAATGGTGATATATTTAGATAGTTGAGTGGATAACTCAACCATTGTAAAACGTACTTCAGCTGCTGACCAAGTGGCTAGTGATTGAACACAGACTTTGCTACCAAGCTAGCGACCAGCGAACGTAGTGGTAAAGCCTGTGGAAAGTCGGGATTGTCCTCGGCATCGGTCCTCTCTTGGAGTCTGCTCTTCTCGTCATCCACAAGGATTTTCGAGCAGTCTCTCCTTCTCCTGCTACTGCCCTTCGGCCGCCACATCTGAACCAGAGGTACCATCTTAATTTTATTTGCGCCCTAGTGGTGAAGCAGCCATTCGGTTTACGGCTACAACGTACCCAAGCTACAGTCAGGCCTGCACCGTTTGAACTGTATCGAGAGGGTATTATGTTATTTAGTATTGCCGGCTAGTTAGTATTGTTTTTTCAGTGTGAATAATATGTCATGTTGATGTGAACGTATGTGACAATATTGGAAACGAGAATTGAATTACTGATCTGTTTTTTCCTAAAGTAAAACTTTAATGCTTTTCTGTATATGGGTGTACTGATTTTTTCCTATTGGACACTGGCGTAGATTAGTAATAACTACTAAGTTTAGGAGTAAATTAATGATTGTTGATATACTGGATTAATATTGTCAAGTTCATTAGTGAAACCCCAAGTGTATTTTTGTTAGTTAAAAGAATTCAGGTTAGCCACCTCTCTCTTCAGCTCAACTGAGCTAGAGAGGCGCTACATAAAATGGAGGCACCACTTGTTTTTGTGCCTTTTCACAATTGAAAATAAGCATTCTGAAGCTTTAAATAGTGCAACGGATAAGCTAACATGGAAAGTGTAGAAGAACTAGTATCAGCATTAAAGGGATGGTGCCGTGGCGAGGTAGTAGAGGAGGCTCATGCAGTCATGGTGCTCATTCAAGAAGATGTAGACACAAATGCAATTGAAGAGACAATGCAAACAGTGAAGTGTTTGGGACGTGTGCGAGTCAGAGGCCGAATGTTCAACAGCCAACAAAACCGATACTTGGTCTTGTGTGAATGTAAGGAAGTAGTAAAAGGCGAAATCGTTCCCTTTGAAGTGTTTCCTGTTGATGGTGGGGAGCCGTGGTATGTTATCATAGCAGATGAAGCTACACGAGCCAGTACAAAAGGTCAGAGAGAGGAAAGGCAACAAGCTCCAGATAAGCATGTTGAAGACCTTCGTTCATTGTTTCCTGAAGATGAGGCTGCTGCCAAGTCAACAGAGGCCATTCTGCGAGCGGTGAGTGATTTACTTGACAAGACGTCAAAGTCCTCAAGTGAGCATGGAAGCTATCGCCGCCTACGAACTTTCTCTGGGTTGTTGCCCACCCCAGCTGGAGAAGAGCAGTTCGACCACTGGTTGGGTCAAGCACAGCTTATGGTCGAAGAGAGTGACTGCTCTCGCAAAGAGAACAGGCGGAGACTGATGGAAAGTCTTAGAGGCCCGGCTCTTGACATTGTAAAAGCAACACGAGCTAGTGATCCTGATTTTAACCCCCGAAGACTGCTTAGAGGCTCTTGAGCATGTTTTTGGGACAGCAGAGTCAGGAGAAGAGCTGTATTTTGCCTTTCGTTTACTGCAGCAACAACCAGGTGAGAAGCTGTCTGACTCCCTCAGACGTCTAGAACAGTCGTTGAATAGGGTTGGGCAGAGAGATGGTCTTCCCCTTGGGTGTGCAGATAGTCAGACTCAAACAGTTGTTGCGTGGTGCGATAGCCTCTGATCTGATGTTAGTCAACCTTCGTCTCAGAGAGAGGAAAGCAACACCCCCGACTTTTCTCCAGCTGTTAAAGGAGATACGCACTGAAGAGGAATTTGAGGCCTCACGAAAGAAGATTACTCCTGTCATGCAAAGTGGCAATGTAAGACAGAATGCTGATGTGAAACAGACCGAAATTCAGAACTTGAAGGCTGAGATCAAAGAACTTAAGGCCTTGGTTGCTGCTGTCGTGTCTAAGCCAGCACCAGATAAGTCAGCTGGCAGTGAGAAAATTCCCCCAAATGTAGAGCACAGTGAGTGCAGTGCGGACAGTGAGATAGCAGCTTTGAAAAAACAAATGAAGCGCTTGCAACAGAAAGTCACAAATAAAGTAACTGAGCCTCAAGCTGCCGTTTCAGCTGTGAATGCCTCAAAACCAGTAGCCAGCTCCCCACAACGACCATTCAAAGTATCTGAGGAACACTTCTGTTATCGATGTGGTGAGAGTGGGCATTTTGGAAGGAATTGCCAAAACCCAGAAAACCAGGCTAAAGTTATCAAGAGACTTATCCAGGCTCTGAAGCTGTCCAAGAACAACCAGCCGTCAAGTGATGCCACTGCTAATGCAGTTAACGGTTCTGTTCAGAAGAGTACCACTGACATTCCTGAGAGTGAGCATATTCCTGATGGATTAGTTGGGCCGCCTAGCCTGGTGCTGCTGAAGGTTAATGGACAACCCTGCACTGCTTTATTCGATAGTGGCTCTCAGGTGACAATAATTTTTGAATCCTGGTACCAGAAGTATTTGCCTGATATTCCCATTCAGCCAGTATCTGGTCTTTCCCTGTGGGGCTTAAGTGAGTCTGGAGTTAGCTACCCTTACCGTGGCTACGTGGTAGTTGATATGGAGTATCCCGCGGAGGTGTTAGGAACCAGCCAGACTGTAACTGTCCTCGCTCTCATATGTCCTAACCCCAGGGCTGAAGATGACCCCAGGCCTAAAGATGAGACGTCTGTCATTGTGGGCACCAATGCGAGCCATGTGAGACGCTTGGTGGATCAATGCAAAGAAAATGGCATTGATGTCACCCGAACACTAGGCCTTCGTGTTTGTGTCAATGAAGATCAACCTGCACTCAAGGGTGTTACTGTCCCGGGTCAGGATGAAGAGGCTGGCCGTGTCAGATGGATGGGTCCAGGCCCTTTGGTCTTACCCCCAGATGGTGATGCTCCGGTTGTGTGCAAGGTCGAGCTGAAGAAGCTTGTCGCTCAAGAAATCCTGATGATAGACTCATCACCAGCAGCCGCCTTACCTGCTGAGGTGATTCTTCATCCCATGGTTGTGCCCAGCGGGGCATTGGATGTCGACAGCTTGAGAATACTACTCAAGAATGAATCTTCAAGAGAAACTTCCATACCCGTGGGAACAGTGATTGGGGGTGTGTACCACATTGATTCTGTTGCGACGATTCCCCATAAGGAGACTGCTTCCTCTGACTTTGATGAGAGCATGATCAACTTTGGAGACTCTCCTATCTCAGAACAATGGAAGAACAGATTATGTAAGAAACTGTCTCAAAAGTCTCATGTCTTCTCGATGCACGAGTGGGACTAGCAAGAGGAGTAGAGCACGGAATCCGACTTTCTGATTCCCGGCCTTTCCGCCAACGATCACGACGGCTGGCCCCTGCAGATATCAAAGACGTGAGAAAGCATCTACAGGAACTACTGCAGGCAGGGATCATAACAGAGTCGAGAAGCCCATATGCATCCCCAATAGTTATAGTCAGAAAGAAGACCGGGGCTGTTAGGATGTGCATAGATTACAGACTGTTGAATAGCCGAACGATACCTGACCAGTATACAACACCATGCATTGAAGATGCACTGAACGCTTTAACAGGGAGCCAGTGGTTCTCTGTACTGGATTTGCGTTCAGGCTACTATCAGATAGCTATGTCCGAAGTGGACAAAGAGAAAACGGCATTCATTTGCCCGTTTTTTCCAGTTTGAACGAATGCCTCAAGGCATTACTGGGGCACCAGCAACCTTTCAAAGGTTAATGGAAAAGGCTGTGGGTGACATGAACCTCCTACAAGTGCTTGTGTATCTTGACGACGTGATAGTGTTTGGAAAAACTCTCGAGGAACATGAGGAGAGACTGCTCAAGGTTCTCGATCGTCTCGGTGAAGTTGGACTGAAACTCTCAGTTGACAAGTGCCAGATATGTCTGCCGAGGGTCAAGTACCTGGGGCACATCGTGTCTGCAGATGGCGTCGCCCCAGAGCCAAACAAGATTGAAGCTGTCACTACATGGCCGATGCCAACAAACTTGAAGACGTTACAATCTTTCCTAGGGTTTTGCGGTTATTACCGCAGATTCATTCAAAACTACTCTGCGATCGTTAGACCACTGACTGAACTCACAAAGGGATATGCTCCAACTCAGAAGAGTAAGAACTATTCCCAAGATGTGAACAAAGTCTACTTGAAAGAATCAAAGCCTTTTGGGGAAAGATGGGACAAAGCCTGCACCGATGTGTTTCATCACAAAATCCACTGTCTGAGCGAGGGGCCTGTCCTGGCATTTGCCAATCCACAGAATCCATACATCCTGCATGTGGACGCAAGCGTGAAGGGTCTTGGTGCCGTCCTTTACCAAGAACACCCTGAAGGCCTGAGACCAATTGCCTTTGCAAGCAGAAAAGTCAGCTCTGCAGAGAGAAACTACCCTATACATCAGCTGGAATTCTTGTCACTCAAGTGGGCAGTAGTTGACAAATTCCACGACTATCTGTATGGGGCAAGATTCACCGTACGTACTGATAACAACCCGCTTACGTACGTGCTGTGCACCGCCAAGCTCAATGCGGTGGGGCATCGCTGGCTAGCTGCTCTTTCGACGTACGAGTTTGATGTGCGGTATCGCACAGGCCGACAGAACATTGATGCAGACCTGTTGTCAAGAAACATGCCAGAAGAAGATGACAATGGCTGGGTGACCATACCGCAGTCTGGAGTGAAAACCGTCTGCATCCCAGAGTCTGCACGCAGTACACCAGTCTGTGTTGCTCAGCTTGGAGCATCTCACCACTGTGTTCCTGACCTATATGCGTTTCCAACACGCATGGAGTTAAAGTCCCTGGAACTCATGTCTAAATTGAGTCTCAGGAAGGCGCAGGAGGAGGATGAATCCCTCGGACCGGCCATCCAAGCCGTCAAGCATGGGAGCTGGCCAGAGAATGTGAACGGGAGTACTGAGTTGTCCAGATTGAAAAGAGAAGCTGGGAAGCTGTCAATGAAAGATGGATTGCTGTACCGGTACAGCAAGAGACCATCCAGAGATGTAGTCAGTCAACTCATCCTGCCAAGGGAGTTCCGGGAGATGGTTATGCAGGCTCTGCATGATGACCTGGGGCACCTGGGACAAGAAAGAACTGTTGACCTGCTCCGAAGTAGATTCTTTTGGCCTAGGAATGGCGATTCATGTGGAAGAATATATCAAGAACTGTGGAGAGTGTGTCACTCACAAGACCCCTGTACAGAGAGCTGCTCCATTGCACCAGATCGTAAGCCAAGGGCCTATGGATTTAGTGTGCATGGACTTTCTTTCCATGGAGCCTGACTCCAAAGACATAAGCAACGTGTTAGTGGTCACAGATCATTTCACAAGATATGCCCAGGCTTTCCCAACAAAAAGCCAGAAGGCCCATGTTGTGGCAAAGGTCCTGATTGAGAAATATTTCATACATTACGGACTGCCTTCGAGGATCCATTCGGATCAAGGAAGAGATTTCGAAAGCCGTTTGATCCGAGAGCTGTTGACCTTGATGGGGATACGCAAGTCGCGGACAACGCCGTATCATCCGCAAGGAGACCCGCAGCCAGAAAGGTTCAACAGGACTCTGCTCTCCATGCTAGGTACGTTAAGCCGGGAGAAGAAGCGTACGTGGAGCCAACATGTGCCTTACTTGGTCCACGCGTACAACAGTACAAAGTGTGATGCCACAGGGTACTCGCCTTACCATCTCATGTTTGGCAGAGAGGCGAGACTTCCCGTTGACTTGTGCTTTGGAACGTCCCCAGATGGTTTAACAGATGCGTCTCACACCCGATATGTCACAAAGCTGAAGGAAGACTTGAAGCAAGCCTACAAGTTAGCCTCTGATGCTGCAGACAAACGACACCAGAGAAATAAGAGGATGCATGATCGCCGAGTGACCTTTCAGTCCCTAGAGATCGGCGACAGAGTGCTGATCCGGAATCTAGGCCTGAGAGGCAAGCACAAGCTGGAAAGTAAGTGGAACCATAACCCCTATGTTGTCGTGGGAAAGATGCCCAACCTACCGGTGTTCAAAATCCAAAGGGAGGATGGAACACCAGGTACGAAGACTATGCATAGGGGCCATCTTCTCCCTATTGGACAGCTTGTGAGAATGCCACCTACCAACCTGGTTGAAGAACCACCTGCTAGGCCCAAGACCAGAGCAAACACTCACAAGAAAAGCCACCGAAACTTGAGACCAGAGACTCAGGGGTTACAGGAGTTTTCGGATTCGTCCTCTGACATGGACTATTATGTCCCTCACCGTGCCACTCGGAGAGAGCTTGTCCCAAGAGTGACACATACTGCCAGGCCAGTAGTTGACCTAGGAGATGAACCTGAAGAGGACACGTCTGATAGTGCTCCTGAACCAGGACATGTCCGTAACCCTAAAGCTGAACCTGTGGATGAGAATGATTCAGACCCAGACGATGTTGACCACAACTCTGAACCGGAACCCGAGGAGTTGGATCAGGAAGTACCTCCGGAAGAGACCCGTGAAGCTGGATCGGATTCTGACCGAGAAGAAGTATCTGAGGTGCAGGAAGACAGAGTGATAACCAGATCTGAGCCTAGACCTAAAAGAGCTGTTAAGCCTACTATTAGACTCACCTATGATCAGCCTAGTAGGTCTAGAGATCAGCCAGTAACTATTGTCCACAGAGGCATAGTCATTAAAATAGGAAAACACTAGCGACAAAGAGTTATTACACCCTAGTGAAGACTCCTAAGTTAAGCTTCTTAGTGTCTTATGAGGACATACAGACGTTTAAAAGGGGGAGGGTGTAACCCTGTTGAATTTCATTCATTGCTATATAAATATAAGTTATAATTAATAAGTTCATTATATAATAAATAGCATTTAAGGGTTAAAAAGTGAATTGATTAAAAGGTTAATTATTTGTTTTGTACTGTTTATATGTATTTCGATTAAGTTCATTAATATTCATGTTCCTTTAAAAATATCCAATCAGGGGTCAGGGGTGAGAGGTCGTGGGGTGTGCAGGGAGGGAGAGAGATAACGGTGAGAGAGGAAGAGAGATAACGGTGAAAGGAGGAGGTCGAAAAAGAAGTGTTGTAACGTAAACCCATACAAACAGTTTATTTCAAGTATCCATCATTATTATAGCAAGTGTTCAACCAGGACTCTGTTTAGCTTAGTAATGGTGATATATTTAGATAGTTGAGTGGATAACTCAACCATTGTAAAACGTACTTCAGCTGCTGACCAAGTGGCTAGTGATTGAACACAGACTTTGCTACCAAGCTAGCGACCAGCGAACGTAGTGGTAAAGCCTGTGGAAAGTCGGGATTGTCCTCGGCATCGGTCCTCTCTTGGAGTCTGCTCTTCTCGTCATCCACAAGGATTTTTGAGCAGTCTCTCCTTCACCTGCTACTGCCCTTCGGCCGCCACATCTGAACCAGAGGTACCATCTTAATTTTATTTGCGCCCTCGTGGTGAAGCAGCCATTCGGTTTACGGCTACAACGTACCCAAGCTACAGTCAGGCCTGCACCGTTTGAACTGTATCGAGAGGGTATTATGTTATTTAGTATTGCCGGCTAGTTAGTATTGTTTTTTCAGTGTGAATAATATGTCATGTTGATGTGAACGTATGTGACAATATTGGAAACGAGAATTGAATTACTGATCTGTTTTTTCCTAAAGTAAAACTTTAATGCTTTTCTGTATATGGGTGTACTGATTTTTTCCTATTGGACACTGGCGTAGATTAGTAATAACTACTAAGTTTAGGAGTAAATTAATGATTGTTGATATACTGGATTAATATTGTCAAGTTCATTAGTGAAACCCCAAGTGTATTTTTGTTAGTTAACCCTTGTGTTATCTTCGGGTCATTCTGACCCATCAGTCATTGTGACCCACCGTCGTATTGCGACAGATTTACCGCATACAAAGACAAAGTGAAGCATTTTCTTTTAACCGTTGGGCTGTCTTAGACCCCCCACATTGCAAAGGTTAAAATAAAATTATTTTAATTTGTTTTTGTATTGGGTAAAATTGGGTAAACACAACGATGGTTCGTTATGAACCTTTGGGTCATGTGACCCGAAGGCAGCACGAGGGTTAAAATAATTCAGGTTAGCCACCTCTCACTTCAGCTCAACTGAGCTAGAGAGGCGCTACATACACATCAGTCATAATGCCCTGCCAGAGAGCCAGCACCTCCTGTATGTTCATCATGAAGCACATTTCAGCCTGCCTACGAATACAAATGTGTGCTCGATGTTAGCCCCGGTCCATGTCCGCCATGGAATGTGTAGGACTTTCAGAGGTCCTCAGAAGTTCTTGTATCCCAGACTAATCATACGTTTCTGCTGATGCTGACCTAATGGTCCTGTCAGGCCCTTTCTGACGAAGGAAAAATTGTCAGCTGCCTCCGTTATAAACCGACCAGTGCCAATCAAGGGAAATTGCCAGCATGGTGCCCTTGCAAGTATGGAAATTGAACACAACCCTGTTTTGATTGAATATGCCCATCCCAATTACTCGGCTGCCTTTCAGGCATCTGACTTCTCATTACTTACGTTCGCTTCCCAATGTGTTTCTTCATCAGGGTAAGAGAGACGAGTGTCGCCACGAAGCCCTTGAATTGTAAGGAACGTGTTCTCTCCTCTATTTAAATTTCCAACAAGGGAAGAGAAGTGTGTATTTTCCAAAGAAACGACAGAGTAGTTAGGTGGAGATTCACTTCACTTCTTCTGCACTGATCAATTTAAATGAATCGTTTGATCGTTTTATTAAGCTACTCTAAGCAATATTTTTCTATTGGGCACTACTGTGCACTACTTTTAATTTGCTTATGAGATACACAATATGTATATTCTTTTTATAAGCTGGATGGTTAAACTGTATGAAAAGACCAGTCCTTCTTGTCCAAACGTTCAGTATGACTTCACAGACAGAGTAGTTCACTATTATAGGTATATATGTATAGGTGTATAATAGTTCAGTGTAACTGTACAATAGTTTTGTGGTAAAACCAACAAGGATTTCTTTATTGTCTTGAAACTGAATTTCTTAACTGGTGGTTCAGTTATTCTAAAATCAGAATTAGGTATTTGTCTGACCTGTCTCTCTGTTCTGTTTACACAGAGAGCTATGGTAAGTTGACTATTAATTGAGGTGACTTCTTCAGTCTTGCAGTGTCATGCTCTGGTTTATTGCAGGGGCTTTAACTTTCTTCGCAGCAGGGATTCAGATTTCCTGTTGTTTCTGATTTGACTAAAGTAAACATTTCATGGAATACAGCACAAGCTTTAACAGCAGGGTAAAAGAGATTGCACATTGGAATTCTCATCCATAGCAGCCAACTCAGGGGAGAGGCAAACTACATTTGTTATCAAACCAAACTGACACCATGGTGAATCCCTCTGCTTTACTGGCCTATAGTTTGACTCTATACTTTATCTGGACTTTCATTGATCAAACAACATGATTTGCAATGCCCCCTAAATCCAATCCATAAACAGCAGAAGAGGTGTCTAAATGGAGGCTGGTCAAGTACTGGAATCGTAATGACGCTGAAGGAATTGCCTATATCAGTGGCCAGTGTTAGTATTAAGTACAGAATAACAACATGGTGTTGCACACTTATTATCGAGTAGGTTTTTTCTTCTTCTAATACTCATGCACACAAATGAATGAGGACACAAGTAGCATTCGATTGCTGTATTCATATTGGGTAGACAAGAGTAATTTGAAATCCAGGAGATATGCTTAATGGAATGGAACCAGTAAATGGACTACGCATCTCCTATGCAACTGCTCAGGAAACCAAATTGGTTCAGTGCATTTGAACTTTTGTGTAGCACAATTAGAGTTGGCACTTTTAGAGATCAACCCATACATAAAACAGGGGCTTAAGACAGTATTGCAGAGGGTAAAACAATGGCCATAGTTTACAAAATTGAGAAACATGGTTTTCTTACGGATACTAACAAATCCATGTAAGATACTTTTGTACAGGATGTGTTGTACTGTCCATATTATTGAGTCCTGCCAATTGCATTATGGCAACATCCTGTTGAGAAGTGGGTTATGTCTATAATTGTTTTAATTTAATTCAATAAATTGGTTTATTAAATGAATGCCTGTATTTGGAGCTTATGGTGCTAAAATAGACATACTAGAGGGATCATTTTAAGTGGCTCACATACTGTACACCCAACAGATTTATAGTGATTTGTTTGCGTGATTAGTTTTAGTGGTTAAGTGTTAATTGAGCATGGCTTAGAGGCAAACATTTATAATAATCACAGATGGTAATGTACCTTGATTAAGAAAGGTGATTGTGATGCATATTAGTATGGTTCATTAGTGACGTGGGAATATGTCTCTAAGCTCTTAAAATAAATAAGTAAACACACAGTGAAGCAGAGCGAAAGTGCCAGGACACGGTCTCCTCATGGTCTTCATTGATGGTAAGATGATGATGAGGAACTCATAAATATTTAAAACATGTTAAATTGTATGTTCTTTTTTTACAATAACTAAAACAGTACTGAAAAGTCATTGTCAATCTGTACAGTGTCTGCTTCATCTTTTACCTCCTGAAAACACTGACAGAGTCTAATCTCTAATAGTTTATTGATTGAAGCAGGGAGCCGTGGACTTGATCTATGAAGCATTCCAAGCAACAGTGCAAGTGTCCTATTGCAGGGAGAAGGCTTAAATGGAATTATAAGGTTGAATAACTTTATTGGAATCAACAAAAACTCCACAGCCTCCTATGTTTTACACTTTTCATCCAGGTCACTGCTGTAGTGTGTACTTTGTTCTCCCTCTCTCAAATTTCAAAGAAAACTTCTGATATAAAAAATATTTAAAAACTGCCCATTTCATGCTATCAAATTAATGGACTGAGGAGCCAACTTGGACTCACATTGATTTCAATATAACAAAGCGCTCAGGTGAAAAAGTCAACAGTGGATTCTCAATAAACTGGCTGTGAAGGGAATTTAAGCCATATGACCAGCACCATTTTATGTTTCCCTGTACAAAAACTGAAAGCATTTTTTTTAATATATATTTTTTTCTTTTGTGCTAGCATTCTTCATCTGCATTCTTCAGTGCTTTTGATTTTATAGAGCGGTTATAGATTATATATAAAGGTATGAAAAAGATTCTTCAATCATGCCATTAAGCAGTAAACAAATAACCCAATGATAAACAGTAAGATGAAATGTTTAGATCAATAAAAAATAGCTTGTACCTTAGGTCGTTTGGAGAGCTGAGAAAATCTTGTCATTAATAACTGAATAGTGAGAATTTATGACCGATGCATCACTTGAATACCTGAGTAGGCAAATATAGTGCCTGGTTCTAAAATGTTAACTTGTACCGTAAAGCAATGGCATAGGACATTTATCACTGATAGTATGTCACAAGCCAAATTATTGTATTCTTCAATGTTTTTTAGGCCTTGGTATGATTTACTGTTTGAGAGAATTGTTCCGACTTCCAAATGTCCTCTTCTGTTAAGAAGGATTGGCAATACATTTTCTCCAGAGACAAAAGATAATGACAGAATAATAAACACTCAGTGAAGTGTTCTATAAGCTTGACCCCATTAAAACACACTTCATTGTGTTTTGGGGAAATTTACTTTCTTGTTAAAGTGACTAGTGCACAGTGCCTGTGATGCAGTCGTGACACAAACAGATTTCTGAAATTATAGATAGTGCAGGGCCTGTGATGCAGCTGGTGATGACATTTATTCTCAGTGGTTTTGGTACCTATATTTATCAGATCACAATTGAAATACTCTCATCACCAGAACAAGTATTCTGAAGTACTTGTTCAACCTCCACATCTATTCTAGTCAAAATAATGACCAGTGCTGTGGTAGCCTACATTCATGCAAATGATTATGTAGCCTTCATTTGTTTGCTGTTTCCTATGTTAAAAATGTATGTTAAAAACTTTATATTGTCGTTCTGTTTGCTAGCCAGCACCTTTGAAAGCATCTGAATATCGGTTGTAAAAGTGAATTCACTTCTAAATAATGAAACAGAATTTCGCTATTTTCCTTACTACGCTTAGTTTCATTTAATTGCGAATGCATTGGATTATAAAAACAAGACCTGCAAAATATTAACTTTGCAGAGTGCCCGGTTTTCTGTATTCATAGGAAACTCTGCAGACCAGGGGACCAATCAGGGTGAAGGGGCTGCTACGCGAATAGATTACTTTTCATTATTTGATGGCAAATGCTTATCCAAACAATGTCAGTCGCGACAGTTTACTCAGTTGGATTATAAAGTCAGGTGGCTGAGCGGTTAGGGAATCAGGCTAGTAATCAGAAGGTTGCCGGTTCAATTCCCAGCCATGCAAAATGACGTTGTCCTTGGGCATGGCAATTGACCCTACTTGCCTCGGGGAATGTCCCTGTACTTATTGTAAGTCACTCTGGATAAAAGTGTCTGCTAAATGTAAATGATTAAACAGGGCTAGTCTGATCTCTTGTTTTCCATTTCACTTTGATGAGGTGAAATGTTTACCTTATTTAGGCAGTGAAAGCATTCAACTCAAGCATTCAATTCAAACATTGGTTACGAGTATTGCACAGGTGTGATCAAATGACACTATTAAAAGGTAATGAATTCAGAAGGACTTCTCCTGTCAATAAATAGAAAGACATCCAGCCAACCAGACTTAAAGTGGTGTTTCACTATCAAATGATGGCATGCTTCACACATGATGGAATGAATTATGTGTTTTTCCTGAAGTCCATGAGGCCAAATGCTATTCAAATGTAATTAAGTCCACACTTCTCAGTATTGCGCCATGCTGTATCTCTTTTACAGTTTGAAAAGAAGGCTTCCCTTTAAGCAGTGTTCATCGTTACTGTACTTTATATAATGAAACCAGTTATTCCCCATGACATATTTGATAGCATGAGTAGAGCTAGCACGGTGCTTCCAATGAAAAATGAATTAAGGCTAAAAAACATCAGAATCAGAATGGGATTTATTCGCCATGAAAGTTTGCACAGACAAGGAATTTGCTTTGGCAGGAAGGTGCATACATAAACATATAGGGACCTAAAATTTAAATATGTGGACTATCTATACTAAAGGTACATAAACTAGCAGTACTAAGTGGAATCAGAATTACATAAAATATACAATATGCTTCATGAGTTAACCCTTGTGTTATCTTCGGGTCATTCTGACCCATCAGTCATTGTGACCCACCGTCGTATTGCGACAAATTTACCTCATACAAAAACAAAGTGAAGCATTTTCTTTTAACTGTCGGGCTGTCTCAGACCCCCCACATTGGAATGGTTAAAAGAAAATTATTTTTATTTGTTTTTGTATTGGGTAAAATTGGGTAAACACAACAATGGTTCGTTATGAACCTTTGGGTCATGTGACCCGAAGGCAGCACGAGGGTTAAGTTCTTCTTGGAAGATGGAAGCTTTTAATAAATATCTGGAAAGGACATTGAGGCTTTTATGCTGTCAACCAAGGGCAGGGTTATGTCTTAATTATGTAGGTGATCCTGTTGAACCCAAGGACCTCTTCAGACAAGACAGCACATTAGAATATTTGTATATGTTCTTAAAAGCAATGCAGTGCTAAAGACAAACTGGGTTTTCTCACAAAAAGGAAACATTGCGTTTTCAGTCTTTCCTTTCTTTTAGGGGGGTCTCTAACTCTACATGATGTATCTTTCAAAATTATCCAAAAAGCTATGCACTGGGGTCATAAATACTCCAAGAAAACAGGTTTGATAAAAACATAAATACTGTACTAAAAGAAGAAACATTTGAAAAACCGCCACGTCTGTCAAGTTTCCAAGCTGTGAGCATGTGAGTGTTTGAGAGGACTGTGCTCTGTGCTCAGCCACGCTGGCCAGTCTTACAGGACTCTGTTTGCCCCTGAGGCGCCAGTGTTCACTTCCTCTTGGCTGTGACTTGGCAGTTCCTCCCTTTGTCCTTCGGCTCCTCTTTTCTCACCAGAGGCCCCTGGAATGTAATGAGATGCAAGGCTTGGCTGAGAGCTATCCCCCTCACATACAACCCTGACCTACTCCCCCACCAATCATTCCAGAAGGGGTCAGTGCCATGTCCAGAGGTCATGACCCCCCTTGGTGCTACTTACTGTGGTTAGGGATGCGGCAGGGATGAGCAGTGTTGGGCAATGTAAATGACTTTTCTGTTTTGTATCAGAGAGATTAAAATCATTGGTGGTGCCTGCAACAGAAAAATGGTGAGCACCAACTTAGCATATAAATTAGAATTAGATTGAATCTCCACCAACTACAGAGTTCATTGTGTATCTGACGCCCTATTCCATGCAGAGAAATAAGGGTCTTTTGTGAAAAAGGCTCTGGAAAATATGAATGCTAGATATGAAATTATGAATGCAAGAAAACAGCTTCTTTGTTAAGACTGTGAACTGCGAATTTCAGACAAACAGATTTTTCCAACTATTGTTGTGGAGAAATTCTGCTTGATGTTAGACCCTGAGTTAATAGCAGTGAAATTTCCGTTCATTGCCTTCGATGCCAGATAGTCACAGGAAGGAGTCCTTCAGTCACGTAGTTAAAGAAAAGAAAAAGCCATTTAAATGTAAAGAAAAAAGAAAAACTTCTGAAAATCTTGTCACCTTTTCTCCCCCCGCGATCTGAATTCCTTTGAAGAACATCACTAGAAATAACCAACAAATTATTTATCCTGTGTTGCCATGGAACTGTGAGGACCCACATGCCTCACCTTGTATCCTGAAAAAAAACAATTTGAAGCCATTTTCACCTCTCCTTCCCCTTACCTGTGTGCAGGGATCATCCAGAAATGTATTAGTACTCGAAAACAGTAGCGGTGAGGTCATCACGGGCCAGCTCTTTGATGTGCAGATATTTAACCTGTGCCAGCGTTTATTGCAGACTTACTGCTCGGGGACGGGTGCACTCGTGCCACCGGAGGCTGCGCCTGAGACACCGTTGCCACGGCAACACACCCTGTTCTGACAACAGGCATGAAGGGCATATTAAGAGATTGAGGTTTTTTTTCTCGTTGGGACAGCTACCAGCAGTGCGAGTGCTTCTGTGACTGCCTGCCTGCGTCTGTGTAGAAGGATCCCAATCTACTGTTATTGACCCACACCATGTTGATACCATGGCCTACAGTGTACAATGGAGAAATAACATACAGTACCAGTCAAAAGTTTGGACACATTTTCCCATTATGACTGAGGAATCTTCCTTTACAGTATGAATCAATCAATCACAATTTATTTACAGAGCACATTTAAAAACAACCATGGTTGACCAAAGTGCTGTATAGGAGGCAATAATCATTGCATAAAATAAAGCATAAACAATATAGATAAAAGTAAAGAAATCAATAAAACTGTCACATCGTAAGAATTCAATGTTCAATTCAAAAGAAGATGATGCGGAATATCCTCTCAAACAGTCTGTGTCGGTAATATCTCCCTCATGCTGTCCAATATCATCCTGATAAATCCCTTTCTGTTCAAGGCAAGTGCATTTCATGTACATTTTTCACCTATCATAAATAATCTGTGTACGTAAGTACTGCATCAGTCCAAAATTACATTATCAATGCATCTTGACAAGGCGCGGATAATTATTCACTTTGATTATGGTAGAGTCGATCCGCATTAGCATTTCAGAGACGCTTCTCGGATGCTCATCAGACTTAGCTGATTACATTTTTATACAGGCTACATCTGCCTCACAGGCTATTAAAGAAGAAGGCTTGGTGATGACTCTCATCCTGTAGCCATAATCTGGTGAAACTATTCAAACATCTATCCTCACTTTCTGCCCGTTACAGGAAATTGGGTTTATGGCTGCAAAACATTTTATAACGCAGAGCTGTGACTCATCCTAGCCCTTGTTATTGAGTGTAAGCAGAGGAAAACGGGTCAGTTTACTCAAACCACTTGAAACTCACAATTTAGAAGGTTTGTTTCCTTGATTGACAAGTATTTTCAAGCAATTCGTTGTTGCGAGGATGAGGGCTGAGTCTTTATGGGTTCGTGCTACACCCAAGGTTTCAACCTGTTTATTTTTTGTTTGTTAAGATGTGGTGTGACAGATTGTTTTTGGCAGCTTTGGGAACTGTTCAAGAGACTACAAGCTGTTCATTTTCACATTAGTCAAGTCAGTGCATGAAACCTAGCATATTCCTTCATTTTCCCTAGAAGCTACTAAATCGTGGCCCTTACAGATATGAAAGTGAGTGCGGAACTCACACTCACACACACACACACTCACTCACAAAGACAGTATTACCAGAATTTCACATTCTGACTAGAGCCTGAGAGAAACCAAGAGAGGCAACGTCATTCTAAGACAGTAATCTCTCATCCCTGGGTCAATTCAGGGCGTTATGAAAGGAGATCTATTGACTCATAATGCTTTAGTTCAAACATAGTGTGTAGAAAATGTATTCTTTGGAGAAACATACCCAGAGCAAGACTGCCAATGTCAAACTTAACCAAAAGAAGGTCGATCTTCAGCTGTAATTATTTCACACTGCAGGGAGACCTCTAAATACCTTACATGAAACAGAGAGGTATTTAGCTCCTAAGGCCTTTATGAAAATGTTCAACTCTCAAAAGTCATTTAGCTGTTTTTCAATCATTGTTATGGGATCTCTGGGGTCTTCTGATGGAAAGTGCCTAAAGAATGGAGCAGAAAGTCAAATGTTCCTCCATGAGGAAGAATGCATCTCTATTAGACATACACCCAATCTAATACTCCACACCTGCATAATTACATTGCCCAATATATTATTCAGTCCCAATTACCACAATAAACATGTATTCCAAATACTATCTAGACAATAAAAAGTACATATGGTATCTTCCTGTAACAGCATCTCCCTCTGTTTTTACCTAATGACTGGGGTGTATCAGTGAATCACAATACGGATTATCCTGTGTATTGTGCAGTCCCCATAGCTTACTGTGTTACACCCTGATTAACAACCAACGTTGAACTGTGGCAGAAAGTATCAATATCACGCACTCTGAATAATCAATCACACGTTACTTGACTCATAAGTGGCTAGCTATTGCAGCCATGTATGTGTCATATCATTCACCATGTATGGCACATGTACGAATACAAACAAATAGGAAGATGAGAGGAAGAGAGAACTGATTATATGTGGATCTTTTCGGTTTATCTACTTGGCCAAAACTCATCCAAGAAGACAAGCAAGGGTCTCAAGGGGGAGGGGGAATAAGTCACCGGGGTTTGGAGAAAACAATGATGTCTCCATCACGCTCACTGGATTGAAAACAATCTAGCAGTAACCCTCTGTGCTCTCGTGAATATGGCTGTGCAAATGTAAACATAGCCAGTGATGTGGACAGAGTTATAGATCATCAGTCCATTAGGAGGAGGAAAACAAGCTATTCTAAGCCGTATTTATATTTTGTCAAGAGGGTTGGGATGAATGCCTTCAGTTTCATACCATTATTTGGGAACGTACATTAGCAGATGCCATGTTATTAAGTTAGATGTATAAAATATGTTCACCCAAACTTAATTATTAGGTCTGTGAGTATAATAATAAATACAAAAAGGTTTGGTTGACTGTCTAGACTGTCTAGTCTCCAGTCATTTCATCACATACATGATACAGATTATTGGTGTAACTGATTAATGCTATTCTTTTTGCTATCCTTGCTAGTGTATCTTTTGCTGTATGCAAATATTTTATTGATGAGTTTCCCTTCAGAAATTCAGTCTTAAATAGTAACCCTTACCTTTGGTCTGCCAATAGATCAATTTATTCATCTTTAGCAAGAGGAAGAGCAACAGACTCTGTCTGGGCACTAGGAGGTGACGACAGGGGGATTATCAGGGTCAGAGGGAAGCTTACGTTAAGGATAGATCAAACAAAGATGTGCTTTCATGGTAGGGGAACTGACCTCAATCTGTGGATTAAGTGACCATCAATCACAAAACCATGAATATCATTCAAGTTGCAAACCCAACACAGCAGCACTTTACACATAATGCAGAACCAAGGTTGGTAACTATCAGAACCAGTGATGAATGTTGCCCTTAAATGATCCATAAGCCTGGCAAGTCAGACATTTGTTGTTAAATGTCTCTTAAACTCTTAGGCTGCATCATCAGTACTATTTGGAAAATCTGATTATCTAATTGACTGTCATGAAACTTGCTGAGATTGGTGATGGAAGTGTGGCTGTATTTTGAATTGTAATAATAAAAGTCACTCGAGCACAGAGAGACAGGCTGGGGAGTGTGGGCACTGGGAGTTAACATCTCCGAAGCCTGTCTGTTCTGCCAAATTGAACGAGCCATTTAGGACAAACAGTGGCACACTCCTCAGAAGTTGAAGAGTTTGGTAGTTGGAAACCACTGACAGTCATGGAGGAGTCATCAGTGATTTAGAAATGTAATAGGAGTGTAATTATCCATCTGGAATTGGTTTTGAATTAATGGATTACGACCTTGATGGAAGAAAAAGTCTGTCTACTTTTCCAAAAATAAAACAGACATCAACATCATGTTATTTTATTCTTTTATTAAGAATGTAAGGACAAACACTTTCTTTCAGTTGAAATCCATTCAAACTGTGTCTCTCGTAAATAACGACTGAAGATAACAAATCAGTTAACAAGTCCCTGGCCTGATTATGATTGAGACCTTAGGTCATTTTTTCATTGCATGCCCCAGGACTGGTCATGGTTACAGTTCAGCCTTCACAATCTCAGTGTTTCCCATCGCCAAAGCCTTGAGACCAATGATCCATCAAAGTGACCTCACTGGGAAGATTCAGTCATCAGGTGCCTACAATACATCAAGCAGAGCTAATGTCTTCCAATGGCTTTAGACAGTTTTTGCTTTGCACACTGCAACAAAACTAATAGGCAGGGGCGTCTTAATAGCACTTGAGGCCCCTGGGCTATGGACTTTTTTTTTTTCATTTTTTGAGGCCCCCCACACGCTAATCGCACAATCGCACGAGTTGCTTGTATTGTTATTTACATTCCGTTGCACGGTTTAGGCTGAAATTCAGTTTTTGTGGCAAAAAGTGTCTTGTGTCAACGAAGGGAACTCAGTGCTAGCTAGCCTACGTCACAACGTTAGCACACGTTAGCAACCACGCATGGATACAACGTGCATTAATGTTGCACAGCAAGTATCGTATCGTGCCGTGGTGTAGTAGCAGCATTATACATTTAAGCAATTCAAGACTTGCATGTACAGTAAGTAATGTCACAATAAATTATGTATTTAAACTCAAGCTTGTGTGGTGCGTCGCTGTATTCAATGCCACAGCCTAAACTTTATGTCAAAAGAAACGTTAATTTCTGGCGCATTCAAACAATCCCCTCAGTGAAGTTTGGCTAGCAACAGCAGCTAGGCTAGCTTGCTTGTAGCACAATTCAGCTTCTCCACGCAGGGCTCTAGACTGAGACCAAAAAGTCGCGTTTGAGGGCATATTTTCAGTTAGCAGATGGTACCGTTTGAATCGCGATTCCATCTGAAAAATACTGCCGGTGACAACGTTGTTAGAATAGCTTGTCTCAAAGGGGGTTCAGCTTGTTTCATATTAAATGGACCCATCTGCAACCGACACAAGCAAGCACACCCTACAAATTGTACCCTCTCTAGTTTTTGTTACATTTTGTTACATTTTGTTTAGATAAGGGGGAGGGGGGGCCTCCCCTGCCTCCACATACACCAGATGCCACTGTAGAGCAGAGTAATGACACCGCGAATACGGACGTTTATCATCATTATTATTTTGTATTATTATTAAGAGGCTCCTGATTGGTCGAGGCCCCGGGCTTAAGCCCAGGTAAGCCCGTGCATTAAGGCGCCACTGCTAATAGGCTAACATAACATAAGGCATTTGGCTATGGATTTAAATGCACCGTGACTAGCTTAACCTTTGTTTCGCCACTAAAACAGTGAAATAGTCTCCAGGCACAAATGAAAAGACTTGTGACAAACCATTTTTTGAAAGCGAAAGAGAATGCCGGTGTTAGGCTACCCCAATACAGTGACACTTTAGCGTTGTCATAGACTTGCCCTGATTTTGATTTAACAAGTGTCTCAGATGTACTGGTGTGATGTCACACAGCTAAGAGCTCTATCCTTTTCAACTCTATAGAGACTCTGGCACGCTGCCCTCCAGCTCGTCGGACTGTCAGGTCTGTCTGCCACAGCCACACCAGGTCTTATCGCTTAGCAGTGCAGCCCTGTGAAATGTGGATGACATCCCCTCATGCGATCCCTCCCTCTTCCTTCTTCGTTAACACCAATGAAACAAAATGAAAGGCATTATGCTGCTGTCAGCTAGAGACTAAACAATGTATAAATCTCGCAGGAAGAAAAACATGAATGTAGCCTATTTTCCAAAAAGAATGTTTGAAAAATAATTTCTAATTCTATGCTACGTTAAATAGAACTATTCTTTGAAATATATTATCTTAATATTGTCTATCTATGAGACTTGTCTTCAAGGCAGTGTGATAAGAAGTCTACAGAAATTATGGGCAGCCATTACGAATGCCTCAGTGCAGTTCAGTATTGCCTACTTGTGATCGAAAGGTAGTCTATAGATAGGCTACGACGAGACAGATAACGCCAGGACTGCACAATGATCTAGAATTAACGGGATGTTGTCAGTCTTGTGGGTAATGAACAGCGAAATCAATTTCCATGATAGAGCTATAAATGTCATCTTTTCCGCTTGCACATCTCTTCCCTATAACTCCTCTTTGCCTCTTCAAGAAGGCTCGCTCTGTGTATGTGTCTATATAATCGTGCGTGCTATAAGGTGTGCACTTCATTACATTCTACTCATTTAGGCCATATATCAGACAATGTGAGTACCCTAGTAGCTCCGAACAGCCTTTAAAGATCACAGCGCAAACCCATCTGTGTTTTTCACTGTGATCCGAATACCTACAGCCCTCGTGTCTAGATGTATGAGCTGCATGCTACGTGACAGGCCCAAAGGTTGCGGTAAAATAATCTTGTACCATATTTCATGTCAGCTATGGAAGATTAATGCGGTGTTTGAGAAAATATGCTCGTCCTTTTGTGTTTAGCATGATCGTACACGTGTTACCGGTTATCTAAAGTAAATCATTCAATAATGCAAGTGGCCTCAGATTTCAACACTTTAACTATAAACTTAATAAGGTCTTTATTTAAAAAAATGATAATTGTTTTACTGGTACACCATCTGAAAAAGTTGTAGCAACTGGGACTTTTTAGCTATACAGATATGGTTAATAGAAACGATTAAAATACATGTCGTTAAACATTGTTTCATAGTTTACTTACCATATCGGCTCTTAATTAAATATCAATTAAGGTGGTTTATTAGATTTCTGAGATAATAACATACACTGGCATCCTTCCATACTGAGCTTTACTGTGTATGAGTCATACAATGAGAGTTAAGATCCTCTTCGAAAAACTATTATTTTATTAATCCTTGTAAAGGAAAGTTTGCTCACTCGCAGTAGAATGCATAACCAAATAGGCCTACAGGAATGTTCTCTACTTAATGTAGATTGATGCTTGATGTACAAACACTGTAATGGTAACAGTAAGAAATGTTGACAATGAGTGCCACAATATGTTTATATGTTATAATTATTTAATTTAATCAAATAGGGCATTTAGAAAGTACATCAGATTGTATAAATAATAAGTACAAGATCAAGGATCAGAAGTGCATGACAGGGAACAGTCAGTATTTAGTTACCATAGTGCAAAGTAACCTCATCTTAGCTACCAGGAACAGATTGTAAATGTTTTATATAATTAGCTGATTGGTTTCTTTATTTGCCCTTTTTGACACATGTCTATGCAACACACACTCACCCCCCACAAGGATTGCCCATAATTAATTCAAATCATAGGGGAAAGTGCAGTATACATACTGTACAAGCACTGTGCAACACCCCCCCCCCCCCCTTTGTTAGCTTCTGAAATGGCTATATGAGCTTGAGTGACTTTGACCTTTGATATCCTCCAGAAACAA
The DNA here is from genome assembly GCF_963692335.1 of Osmerus eperlanus. Taxonomy (NCBI): domain Eukaryota; kingdom Metazoa; phylum Chordata; class Actinopteri; order Osmeriformes; family Osmeridae; genus Osmerus; species Osmerus eperlanus. The sequence goes on from NC_085028.1 coordinate 2,937,461, forward strand.
TCAATGATAACCAAAGGCTTGAGAGGTTTCGGTTGATAATCCAAGATCACCGATGGTGGTGCACAGGAAATGGCCTATGAAAAAAAAGAAATCTGATCTTTTGTCCTAAATAATTCACATCAAACCCCCATATTAAAAGCACTGAATGAAATGTTAAACTCCACATCTTCCCTAACTGTTGTACTTTAACCTCTGTCTAAGGGAGATCATATTGAATGTATTATTAGAAGTTTTGAAAGGTGACAAAGGACTGCAGAAACTGGATACATAATGTGAGCTATATATCCATATTGTGTTTTATTGATTCATACTTCCGATGACATCTGAGTCCAACATATACAAGGGAAAATCAGTCCATTACCCCAATTAACTACTTAATCGACCAGATTGTTGATTAAAACTCTCTAAACTCTTTTAACTTTGTAACATGGACAGTCTGTAAAGAAAATGTCACTGGGCAGTATAAAATCTATTTAATTAAACTTTTAAGTACAAAAATCCACCCTTTCCATTCTGTGAACCGAATGTTAATCTGTCAAATAGTCACATAGGTCCTGAAACACCCGGTGAATACGTAGCAGACCTCTTTGCTCACTGTACCCCCCAGATGTCTAACCATATGTGTGGTATCATCCAACCATGGATAAACCTCAGGATTTTACAGCATTAAACTTGTTTTATCTCAGCTTTGCTGTGTTTTCTCTTGCAGCGAGAGATTACCGTTCACAGAAGAAACTCACCATCTGTCTGTTGGCTAGAGAAGATTCCCCGCTAGTTTACCGAACAGTTATACACATAGAAAGGCTTCTGAAGAGAAAACATAGTCATAATTTATGCAGTAACCGACACCCATATGTTCTATAATGTGTACTTAAGAGTATTCCGTACAATATTCACACGGAGAGTGCAAAACCGGAAGATCTTTTCATTAACTGTAATTATGATTTTTCCAAAGTAATAGAATTTCCCTTTGCCATCCATGACCCTTTACATATGCCTTGAGAAAAAAAGTATCCATCAAATTCCTTAGAAACATGGACCTCAACCCTGACAGCAAGGCATGGCTGTCTAGTTCCAAAGAAAGGTTGACTAACAAACACAATATTCTCACTGATTAACCTAGTTTCTGCAATCCTGATAAAAAATAAACGTACAATTCTTTCCCAAAGTGGCATGGTGGATGCCAGCCAGATAATGTTGATTAAATATTCATCCATTCCTTTGGATCCACCTTCTGGCAGTCCTTCAAGTGAAACAATGCTTGTTAACAGGAAGAACCTTGGAATCTCCTGTGTCACGAGGTGTCATGACTTCGTATTTATTTCAAATTTGTACTTGTCTGTTTTCTTGGCACTCATGTACATGCCTGTTTAGTGACAATATTATTTCTGTTCTGACCGGCAAGAATTGACATACAGTGAATCGTAAAAATCCCATTGTCATAGGATGAGAATCCTGGCTGGTGAATACCAATGTCAATGTGTTTTTCAGCTTGTTTTGCATTATTTATATTTGCTTAATGATGATGCAAAGACAGTATTACTTATATAATGTCACTACACAAATTAATCTATATATTTTTTAGCATATTTCTTTACCATCCTATAAGCTCAAGTCTATTCCTGTTCAAGCTTCAACCTTTGTGCTGTTCATAAAAAATAGTTTTCTATTTAAGTTTTATGGGCCCTATTTTAACGATGTGAAACGCAAGTATCAAAATGCAAAGAGAAAGTAACTTTGTGGGCAGGTCTCCGGCGCTGTTGCTATTATACCGGCGGAATAAATGACTTTGCGCCTGGTACAAACATAGATATATATAAAGGATGTCTCGTCCGCGTTGCCGGACAACGGAGTCGAACGTCCGCACATGGCAGCCATCTTGCTACAGTCCATGACCATAACTTGCTCAATTTTCAACCGATTTTTAAACGGTTTGGTTTGTTATCAACGTCAGAGGTGTCGTTATGCCACTGCATCACCAAACCGTTTAAAAATCGGTTGAAAATTGAGCAAGTTATGGTCATTTTAGATTTGCGCCAGGCGCAGTCATTTATCCCGCCGGCAAAATATCAACCACGCCGGAGTCCCGCCCACAAATTTACTTGCGCTTTGCGTTTTGATACTTGCGTTTCTGATCGTTAAAATAGGGCCCCTAGACTTTATATATATATCTATGGGTGCAAATCTAAAATGGGTTGGTCGGAAGTAGCTACATTACCAATGGGTGTGGTTTGGGCGTAACGTGCAATTATAACGGCGGGTTTGCCAGGCGCAAGTCAGGAGCGGTTCACAGCCGAGGAGACCGACGTTCTCGTCAGGGCCGTAAAAGATAGAGAAGTGACATTGTATGGGAAAGGCAGAGAAGTTTTCTCATTGCACTAATTTGCTCACTCATGCTGCTCATTCAAATTCTTCTTCTTATTTATTTTTTATTTTTTTTAATTGTTATATTTTTAAATTGCTTTGTTCTTAGAATCAGTTTAACCATTGTAATTTTTTAAAACTTAATTTAACACCCTTAGCCTATATGTTTATTGTTTGCACCTTCCTGCCACAGTAAATTCCGTTTTTAATCATTGACATGAAAGAAATGTAACACAGCCATACAATAAATCAAAACAATATAATGTAGCTTCGCAGGAAGAAGACCCTTGCCTCGCCAGCAGTGCGCACGGGCCAAGCATGCGCCCTTAAAATAACATCTGAATAACGCGCCATTGACTTTAGACTACGTTTTTCCTGGTCTGTGGCAGAATTGTTTTTCTGAAACTGCAAAATAGCACCAGGGAACGTTTGCGCCGGAACACGCATTCTTTTTTCGCAGAACCGCCCCCGGGAGCGCAAGGTAATTCCCTAATTTACCGACGTGAGTCTGTGGAGGGAAAAGTCCGCTTTGCGTCGAGTACAAACTAGGAATGATACTTGCATCGTTGAAAAAGTTAATTGCGCTGGGTGCAAGATAGGGCCCTGTCTCTGCGTAGTTAATCTAACGTCAATGAAGAATATTTTGGGTAAAAATTCGGGTTACCATGAAATAAATTGTAAATCACACAATCCATTGTAAACAATACATATATTGGGAAATACTTATTTGCAACTGCATATAAATATATTTGCAATTAGCTGTCAACATGATGAAAGTCTTCCATCATTAGGTGGGTGATTAGACAATTACTTTCACATCACATGATGCACTTATCACTAAGCAGAATTACTTTCAGGCAGTCATTTAGGAAATACTTCAGCGGCACAAAACAGTGTTTTATGACCATCAGCCCGAGTTAGACAAACATATTTCCAAGGCCATTTTCTGATGGAAAGGGGTGAGTTTGTTCCCTCAACGTTTCAGGTGCTGGCTCAGGCGCTTCCAAAGTGTATTAACTCTGAATATGGCCATTCTCCATGCATGCAGGGTGAGAAATGGTGAGCAGCAAATGAGAAGATTTTTTCCCTCCTTCCTGTAGATGAAGGCTCCTTTGCTCATCGCTTTAGACATTAGCTGGAGAGAAAGAAACCATACCCGAGACGTCAGGGCCAGGTTAGTTGAAGGAAGCTAAGGACAATTCATGTCAGTCCTCTAAAAAGTGCTATTTGAATAGCATCATTGTACTGGTACAATACAGTAAGTTGTAAAAAGATATGAAAACATTGCATTGTTCCTTGTTCAGCATTTTGTCCTACATTAACAATCCTAATTGTGTATTGATTGTCGCTTGATCAGCATTTAGGTATTGACTGAGGTGATCTTATGGTGTAAACTGATCAAATCTATTTGTATGGCATATATAATTATTTTTCTACAACTAAATGTTTTTCTTAATGAACTGGGTTTGTGAGTCTCAAACATAACATAGAGAGAGGAAAGAGAAGCTCTTCCTATCCCCTCTCTTCTTTGATTCACCCCCTCATCAAATGTCCCTTCCACAACAGCGCCCCACTCAAAGAAAGGAGTGTGGAAAAGAAACGCACTTGGGTGTAAAGTCACAGCTCTTTGTTTTCTATTGATTGCACCGACCTACGTGAGTGGGTAATTGGGCATGTGCTGAAAACTCAATTTTCCCACTGTCTTCTGCTGTAATTAGGAGAGATGGGAGAATGGGAGAGAGAGAAGCAGGGAGTAAGAGACGAAGGAGATAATTATCAATAATAAGGGAGCACAATGTTGCAAGCCTTTACTGGATTCCCTTTGAGCAGGGCTCCAAACAATGTCTTTGCTCTTTGTCTTTCTTCAGGGGGCTCTGGTGTGCTAGGGAGGCTAATGTGGCAGCGGTGGTCCCCCAGATCTGTACTTTGATCTGCCAAACAATGTGCTAAAGAGGCGCCTTGGTGAGGACAAAGCCACACACACATCTACTCTTTGGCACAATAGCTAACAGAAGCTACTTCAGTCCCAAATGCTCTCATTAGCATTTTTGGGTCCCTGGGACATTGTTTGGTTGTCTCTGTTCACAAGAAGAGCTTCATCTTCACAGTGAGGAAAAGTCTCACGTTACACTCGGTGCAAACAAACCTTGTTATCAGCAGGACGGCACAGCTACTCAGCTAAATTTGTGCTATCAGAATGGACCATGGAGATTTGTACAGATCAAATTTGCCCACCTGGTTCAGTCCATAGAATGTTTAGAATTTGGCTTTTGGAGAAATAAACTTGGTTTGCAAATTGAAGATTGTAATGCAGAAAAGGTTTTAGATGGAACAATGTAACAATAATTTCACGTTCAGACTTTTCAAATTGAAGCTCTGTTATGGGACTGGAGATACCAGGACCTCTGTCACATGATGAAGCCTCAATAAGAGCCTAAACGATTCTAAACATTCAATAAGCAATTGCCAGCAATTGTATAATATATAACATTTGATAAACAGGCAGCCTATAGGTTTATGTTCAGGGTAATTCCATCAAGGCTGTGAATTTAGAATATTTGGGCTATTTTGAAACCTACCCTGTGGCACTGGTTTTATAGCACAATATTTAAGATTTGATTAGCAACATAATCTGACCCAGATAAAATCAGATTGGCCTGGAGAGAAATGCTATGATACTTGCAGACGGCACGTCTCACAGGGCTAGACATGAACATGCAATCCCAACTGAGGCGGCCCACAATCCCACGCTTCACGGAGACAAAGTAGGAAGTGCACTGATTGGTTCCCAGATGTACAGCTAACACATATTGCAGTGTCTGCTATAACTCCAAACCCTGATAATTCATTTTTAGATTTAGGGTGGCTAAAATTAGTCTGAGAATGCACAGTGTTGTTTTTCTGCTCTTTGCTTTTCCATGTCTAGCTGACACGTTTACCAAAGTCGTACCTTGAGGCTGGGGATGGGATTCATTACATGAGCCATCGACTAGGCAGAGACAAATCACATTACAGAATGGAGATGGGATGGCTTGGATAAGGCTGCAATGTGACTGTAGGTCACGTCCGCTGACACTGGCTATCTGGATGGTAGGAGAGCTCATTAAACTAATGAAGGTGGGCTTGGACGGAAGGGAGGAGGGGAGAGAGGGTTGACTAACCTATTTCAAGACAGAGGGAAGTGAGCTATAAGACACAGGTTTGCTGTGTCAGCACTTGCCTGCAACAGAAGAGAAAAAAGGTGCCTCCTGCCTAAGGAGATTTGACATGATCATGCAAGGTAGGGCCACACAGGAATAAAAAGATATTTTCACAAAAGTTCTGTATTGTAGGTCTGATAACCAAATTTGGTTGGTTTACATTGTAGTGAATTTTGCCCAGGTCACAGATGCTCTTGTGATACACACAAAAACCGAAAGCAATGAAGGGCGGCAGATCATTGTGAAATGGATTGGGAAGAAATGGATTGCCTCCCAATGGGCAGGACTATTTCTGGTTGATTACAATGGCTGCTGTCACTTTGATCATGCATTCATCACTGTGCGTTGCCATATTGATTTCAACACAAGAACACAATAATCACTATCTAATCCTAGCCTCAAGAAAAAGATCAATATGCTCAAATGAGGATAACCATTTTAAGCTGTCTTCCTGAAGGATGGCAAAAGTAGATAGGGACAGTAGGTGTGAATTGCACTGTACGGTCGGTAAGAGAGTCACACACACACGTTGGATGCTTTGAACAAAGGTAAAGCATTGAGGCCCTGTGGGGTTTAACTGCCAGCGTTGGCAAAGGGCTGGGAAATTGCTTGCTCAGGAGGAAAATGACGGTGAGTTTCCTGCTGTCAAGGCGTCCACTGCTGTGGAGAGATGGGGGGAGGCTGCAGGGGAGGCGGAGGGGCAGTGAAAACACCCCATGGGCTGGATGGACTAGCAGAGAGGGAGGGAACCCCGAACTGCAGGGAATTTTTGATGGGACTCTGTTATCTAAGGAAGTAGCAACACAACTGGGAAAGCATATAGGCTACTGCTTCAGAGAGCATAAAGGCCTAAGTGGGCATAACAACAAGAGCTTCTGTTCTAAGAACAATTCTAAAAGCTGATGAAATCTTCCTTTCTCTCCTATAACATATAGCCCCAGTTTCCCAGACATGCTAGATTAGTTTCCTAAACTAATCTTCATTGAATTTTTCTCTTACTTTAGGACTATGGTACATGTACGGGAAACTCGGCCATAGAGTTTGAATTTGTTTCAGGGCTAGAACAGAAGACATTTGTTAAGGGTTTTCAACAACAAAAAACATGTAGTGGCATTGTTTCTCCTTTAAGCCTTTTTTGAAAATATTTGGGACCGTTTACATTTTCTTTGCATCACCTATATCCTTATAGATATCATCCACCCAGCCCTCACACATCACAGTCTCCCAGGACCTTGCACAGTTGCTGCCAAACTATCAGGAATATAATAAAAATAATGATGATTGGTGTCCTGGTACCTCAGTTGTTGACCTAATGAAGGTTGTGGTCTCAGTTGGTTCTTCTAGTTGTGATTTATAGTACTCATTTCCCTTTCTTACCAGTGGGATGGCAAAGTGTGGCCCCGAGCAAAATTCATCACATGGTGTGTGGCAATGCAATCTCACTCACTGGACCTGGCAGTCTCCTCCTCCACTCTCCTTCGCTCCCCTCCACACCTGTCTTCCTGTGATGGAAAATCCAAAACAATCATATGACCTTTTGAAATTTGTTTTAAGGATTTATCGTACTAGCACAGTGCCTGTGTGAGGGATCCATGGCTCCATCGCTTAGTGCAGCCACTACTACAGTAAGCTGGCTACACAACCTGTTAGTCCTCGGGGTAGGTAGTTAGCTACCGTTAGCTGCTGAAAGCCAGACTATGTAGCTAGGTGGATATAAAGCTAACCTACGCTTTTACCTCTCTTGACGACATTATCACAACAGGAAACCTATCCTGGACTCTTTGAAACCCATATTGCCATAATTTCATGGCAATGTGAGAAAATGTTCTGTGACAAAGTGGAACCTGTTGCATAGTTTGTTTCTTGTGAAATCCATTCCTTTTGGAGTAGCTAGTTTCCATGAGTCTTGTTACTGTGTTTTCAATAGTGCAGTAGGCCTGGGGGAGCCACAGTGGTTCATTGGACTAATGTGCTCACCATGTAGGTTGAGGCCTCACTGCAGCAGCCTGGGTTTGAATCCAGCCCAGGCCCATCCTGTATGTCATCCCCTCTCTCTCAACATTTCCTGTCCTCTAAACATTCACTATCTCTATCAGAAATAAATAATGAAGGCAGAAATGCCATGAAAAAATATAAGTGCAGTAGGCCTACCACAGGTCTATGTCACTGGCTGTTGGTGGCAAATGTCAATTCCTGTTACTTAGTTTGTTTCTTGTAAAATGTGTTCTGTATGCAGAAGCTATACATATATTTGTCACAAACCACTCAGCCAAACAATTCACAGCTTGTCCTTGTGCAAAACAAGGGTCAGGAAGATCAGGGTTACAATGTCAGAACACCGATTCTGAAGATAATCGACAGACACACAGAGATACACTGATATCCATGGCTTTATAGTTAGGTAGAACTCAAGATCCCCATTTTGGGGTAGTTTGTTGAGTATGACCATTTAAGATATTTTCATTATAGACGAACATAAACAATTCAATGATCTAATCCAGGGATGTTAAACTTTATTTCACTAAAGGCCAAACTGGGAAATGAGAATCATATCTAAGGCCATAAATATATAGTTTATTGACATGCTTTTATTTAATTAAATATATGTACTGTATATATTTATATAAATTATTATATTGTTACATGTCCCATACAGCCTTTTGACATACAATTTGGTCTACATGCCCTAAAAAACTGACAATGATATTCCTAGCAAGACTGACATTTGCAAATGCTTGTCATTTGTCATACAATGTTGCAAACTTTTAGCATATGAATTTTCAGAAAATGTCCTGTAAATGATCTCCCTGATTTGTCTTTTTCCTCTGCTATGATGAAACTTCCCTTTGCTCTATCACTTTGAGATTTGTCTCAGATAAACATTTTTCTGTAGTTGCATCATGCCTCTTCAGTTTGGCGACTTTCTGAAGCCTCTGTGTTCCCCATGGATCCATATCTCAAATTATAGCCTATTTTTTGAGAACGTAGATAGTCTCATGGAAAATAAGACTCAGAGGCTTCTCTTTACACGGTAAATAAGTACTCCGTCTCCCACCTCTCTTTAAAGTGTCTGTCTTTAAAGTCACCTTTCCTTTTTTGTTATCTAATCCATTTGATACTTGTGTAGGCTCCGTGTTTGCTGTAATTATACAAACATTCAAGCTATAGACATTGGAATGGTCAATATTGCACCACAGCTGTATTTGGATATATTTTTCTGGAGGCTGGCCAAGCATAAGGGCTGACGGAGATACTAGTCTATACACATAAAAGTATAGAAATTAAGTAGATTAAGTAATATGCTCTGTTTAAATAACTGTAAATACCATACAAATTGTAATATCAAATCGAAGGTAATAACTGAATCCAGCTACTGAAAGCTGTCAGGATGACAAGTACTGACAAGAAAACGAAATATAACTCTAATGGAGGAAGGCAACATGCCAGTGTTACGTACGCCTCTTGGAGGAGGGAACGCAACGCCCCGCTGCTAGTAAGCCCCCCCTAGTGGAGTCAGAGAACGGGTGTGGGGTCGTAGGTGTGAGGAAAGGACACAAAGACTGCGGTACCGTTCACGGGGCTATTTATTTGCCAAAACACGGTAATATGGGGGAAAGGGCTGGACGGAACCAAAGCAAAGAAAGTAAAAGAAATCACACCCCTAACTCAAGCGCCAGTCGGCGCACTAAACAAAAATACAGGGGATGGTCCGCCCAGATCTTACCTAGTGTGCATAGACAAGGTTTCAGCTACGGGTAATGTATGCCCATGGGCCTCTTGCCTAAGCACTCCCAAGGTGCCTTCCCCTTCCCCCTGGGAACAGAAAAGAATACAGGTTAGGTCTGTCACACAGACTGATAACTGAAAATATGGTTGGCACAAAAGCAAAACGCGTAGCACAGTAACACAGTTCACACCGAGAGCAACACAACAACAGACTCTAACACAGAACAACACAACACCAGACCACAGTCAGCTCTCCCCTCTGTCACTTGGCAGAGACACAGAGCTTTTATGCAGGGGTGGAGATTGAATCCAGCTGCAATCAATGAGGGGGGGAGGAGCCAGAGCTCCACTCAGAGGGGGATCCTAAAAGGGAAACACAGACAACGCCAACAACATAGGACTGGGGAACGTAACAGCCAGTCTCTGATTAGAAGACATTTTAATACAAAGCTTGGTTTCTACGTGGCAGGAGGGGTGACCTCATAAATTCCCCACATGATGATTCCAAATGTTTTGATTGAATACAGAATGATGTGCATGGAAAACACGCGATGAAACATGATTTATGTAAATTACACATGTGATGATTTTTTTTGCTTTGGATTGTAGAGCTTTCATTTTCTTTATTTAGACAGATCATTGTTTCACATCGGAACCTGGTTGTCTCAATGAATTTAAAAAGATAGATATTTTCAATTAGACAACTTTGACCTAAAGACAAAAGAACAAAGAATTACCTCAGGTGGTTCATTGAAATCTGACAACTTAAGTATTTTTTTTTAGCTCCTGTCATAACAAACTGAACAAAACATATCTGTGCATCTATGCAAAATCTAATACCATCAAATTGAAAAACTTGTAGTCAGAAAGAAGGAAAATAAATTGGACTTGGATAAATCTGACATCCATTCTTTCAGAAAGAGACAGGATTGCTCAAAAACTGAATCTTTAATCATTCACTCAGATCAAGTATGATCCTTTAAGCCACCTCATCTGTTTTTTACAGTGTTGGAAACAGCAGTAGGATCTCTCTCCTCTGTACGACACGCACATCAGACATAGTTTACATCAAAACCCCAACTTGGCTGACAAAGCCCACCAATGGAAATTAATAGCACAGTAGTTTAATCTAAAGTATTTCAGAATGGAGTTTTAAGGCTGAAGATAAGGAATGAAGGAGAAACTTTACTATCAGAATTAGAATTGTGTTTAATCGCCAAGTAAGTGGTCACAAACAAGGAATTTACTTTGGTGGGCAGGTGCATACAGTGAACATTTAAACATAATGAACAAAAAGAAAATGTAGAAATCGAGAAAATGTACAACAAAATAAAATAAAATAAACTGATACTTCTACTTTACTAATAATTATACTTGTCTTCGTGATATGAGTCTTAGCTATGACAGTCACAGCTGTAATAGCAGTGTGACTAAGCATGAGTACAGACCAGACTCAGCATGGTTGGAATAGAAAGCAACATTTTCAACCAATGTGTACCTTCTATGAAGAGCAAAATAAAATACATCGTAAAATTGTAAAACATTCTCGAGATGGAAGCAACATCATTCACTCTTCCATGACATTGCTTACATTACTGTGACTCCATGTCATTATCTGCAGTGTCACATCAACACACATTTCCCATGAAAATGAACACAGCCTCCAACATCATATTTCAGTTGTTTGTGTATTGCCTTATTGTCCCTATGATATAATTTAGAGGTACACTGTGTCAGTTAGAATTCAGAGGCAGGTACATTTTCATTCTAATTGGGTGTACAATGCATGTTGTTACTCTATTCAGAAGACAAATTTGCCAATTAAAGACCTTGCTATAATGGACTATTCATTTTTTACCAAACAAACACTCTGCTTGTGGATAAAAGAAGCGACAAAAGCGTTCCAAAAATGATTACGCCCCTTTGGCTCTATCAAACTGTGTCTGTGGACATGGCTGTTTCACACTCCTGAATATATTAACTCCAGTCAGATTTAAGGAATACACCAAAAATATATTACATGAGAAGAATGTCCACATTTTCCACAGCATTTCAAGATTTGAGGAACAATAATTGAGACTGATTGAATCATCAAATTGCTTAATCTCAATAAATAAATGAATTTTAGACCACATGTCTTGAGGCAAAATGTAAGAAAGATTCATAAGTGGAGCCGAGGTTAATATCAATTCTCTCTGACAGATATTAACAGGGTCCATGTTGCATAAGCAATGGGGGAAAGAAAGCTCAAAGCCATACTCCTTGTTTGTTTTCGTTAACTGTGACATCATTATTTATCTACCAGTCAGTACTAATTTAGCCAGGCCTTTTTGAGAACAACTGAGGAGATGCATCTCTTCACAGTCTTCATTTTGACTTCTTGTGAGTGCAGCTTAAAATTGAACCTGAGAAGTACTTCAGGGTGTTGTTTCAAAAAAAGCTAATTATGTTTTACAAATAACTTTCTCAGAACATGTTTCTTTAAGCTGGTTCCATATTATAAAGCTGTGTAATGTTTTAAAGATTCTTCCAATGGTGTCCTGTTGTTGTCACATACTATGTGTACAACATTGTTAATTCTGGAGACTGTAACTGTGTAAATTCCTGTGACTGTTCAGAGTGGATGTCAATCTGAGATTTGTTGCTGAAGGACTTTGCCCTTGAATTACTGACTCCCTGGTCTGACTCTCCAGTCTGAGTCCATGTATACCAGGGCCCCTGTCCAACTGATGGCCTAATTCAGAGTAAATACAGTGTCTGGACCCCCCCTCCTCCTGTATTATCAGACAGCATCTCTGATGTGAGCTGGCCTCTGACACTCCCCAGTAGGCCAATAAATCACTAAAACCTCAGCCTCAGTAATTACATTAGTAGCTATCATAAAGAATTCTCTAGAACATGGTTGAGATTTAATCATCCCACTAAGTGACAATATAATTTGTCTATATTCTTGTGGCTCACTGTTCATGGTTGTAGTGTGTCACAAGTTAAAATGTCCCTGTTCAGTAACAGGATGATTAAACATATAATGTACTGTAGGCATCAAGCCACATGATGGAACAAACACTGTTGTTGTTGTTGTAGTCTGACAGTTTAAGTAGAATACAGACTGATTATGATCTTGTTATGCCAACTGTGCAGGATGATGACGAAACTTCCGGACAGATTTATTTACGTAATAAAAAAACTTGTAAAGGGTTTGTGTTGTGATTTTCCATGCATGCTTCTTGTAACATTGGGGTGCAGGGAGGATCCAAGCGCAAGGAGATAGACTTGGCAGGAGTCAAGAAACCAAAGGCTTTACTTGAAAACGTTGAGACAGCAGGGATACTCGCAGGGACATAGAACGTAGGACACAGAAACACCAAACCAAACTGGAAATATGCTACTTGAAACAAACGCCTGACCAAGACTGAACAAATGACAGGGACTTAAATACACCAAACCAAACAAGACACGCAACAACACAAACAACACTATTGAAAGACAATCAACAAAACACAGGTTGAACTAATAAACACAGAACACAGGGAAACACTAGGGCAGACAAACTAAGGCTGGGGCACGGGCTGTGGGCGTGACACTTCTACTCAATGCTGGTTGCCCTGCTTTATGTGTGTATGTTATGTTAGAATCGTATCAAGGATTTACCCCACACCCAGATGAAATCATATTCATGTGATCCTGTCTGCTGCTGAATTCAGTCAAAACAGACACACCCTATCTTATTGAGGTCACCGACACCAAGTAAAGGCTAACTGCTTAAGACAATTCGACAACAGGAAACAGTAAATGACTAATTAGCTGCAAAAAAATCTGTGCTTCATTAGCAAACTTTAACACTTGACCTCAGCAAGGTGAAGGCCAGAGTGTCTGTCATTCCCAGGCATCGGCAAATATTTGAGTCAAATAGGAGATGAACTCATTTGTCTAATTTTGCCGAAGAAGTTCTGCCATTTATTATCTACAAATTGGTCGTTGCATGTCACCATCAGATAAATCCTGTGGAACTCACCTGGAAATACCCCCGACTTCATCATAATGTTACACAGCCCAAGGCCACAGACACAGAAAAGTCATAATGGAGACCATTATTCGGCTTGACACCAGTCCATGCATCATTTTAATGTTTTCATAATCATCACATACAGGGCTGGTCATTCATCCCATTATATGAGGTAAGGGTGGGTGTGATGTTCTCTTGAGTTAATAACCATGGGTTTGGACTTCCTCTAGAACAGAGTGACAAGTATACTTAGTCATGCTCTGACAGCCCCCCGGCCCAAACGACTGGCACTGAGTGGTTTACAGAGCACATCAGACACATCTGCATTCTCCCGTGTGTCTTCCATAACAGCATTGCCAAATGCTGACACCGTTTTTTTCCAATCTCTATTTCTTTGAAGAATTTTAAGAGAATAACGTCTGTATTTTCTGAAACATATATAACATAAACCTTATTACAGAGTTAAACAAAAATAGCTAAAGATAACATATTTCATATTCAATTCAACATAATTGTCAGTAGACACCAGAAAGGACAACTTGGGCTGTAATACGACTTGACTGAGAGAAAGGTCTACAAATCTGGCACTTGCTTGGGCCAGCGTTATCCAAATGTGTTTACACAGCACACATTTTACAGTGTATTCCCAAACAAAGGCAAAATGTCACCTACTGTTGCATAGCAATTAGGCAAAACTTATGCATTTCTTAATTTGCTGCAATTGGATGTGGATAAGGCAAAGCATTCCAATTTCACTGAGTTTTCTTTCCAAATTGCATACATTTGCCTTAAATACAGAGACTGGATAGAATGGTTTAGGAATTGCAATAAATAGTTAATGCAATTAATTTTATTATATTATGACAGATACATTTGGTCAGCGTTAAAGGAATACGAGCCAAATGTATTCAGCAAGAAGTGAAGCAGGATGGAATGGACCGACTACAAACTGCATAAGAAAACATCAATATGTGGGCGCTCCTGTGATTTAATCACTGTCAGGTCCTCGTGGCCATGTCATCATAGTAAAAGCGTCCAACTGTCTGCAGCAATATGTCTTCTAATAAGGCAAATAAGACTGAGGTTGTGTGGGTCATTTATGTGATGAAATGTAATTGCATCACAAAAGGGGAAGCATTTATTAAAAAAATAAAAAGGTCACTAGTAAGAACTACATATTTGGAGCTTTTATACTGTATATGGTTCATCTTACTTTAATCCAATAATATGAAGTTGTTGCATGCCTTACCAATACACCTAACCCTAACCTTAACTAACTACTGACAATACTGTTCTCCTGTGTATTTAGGTAGATACATTGTAAATGAATTGCCAGGGAGGAGATATCTTGTTCATTTGCCCCTTAATAAAAAGCCTGCCTGAATATTTTTCCAACTAAATAAAATCACAGCATTAGATGTCAACAGACCAATGAAGCCATGGAATCGGGACCACTTCCAGGAACGTATCAGCGCCCTCTCCATCTGTTGCCTCTGCCTTCCCTGTGTGTGTAGCCATCCACCAACCCTATCAAATATAGAGCTCCAGTTTCTATCTGCTCCCCTCTCATTAGGTCACAACAATATATAACAGATGGTTTGTGGGAAATCACACTCCTCCAAAAAGTGGGGAGGCGCCACCCACAGCTACAGGAGGGTGTTAAAAGATTGAAAAGACCCACTAGCAAAAATGAGGTCCTCTTTGTATGCTGCTCATCAGAAGTTGTTTAATCAGCATATGGCCTCTATAAAAGGATTGACTACAGCAGATAAACAGGTCATCATTGTTGATGTATTTTCCAGGCACATGACCTTGATATTGCTTATAACACGTTTGTAAACGGTTTTCCCATTCTGTAACATGTGTACTTGTGAACAAACAGCAGCGCAGGGTCATACCATTGCGGGCCAATTTGTTGATCTTTTAATCTATTAAAGCTGGGGAAATCATGTTTAGGGAATGGGGGCTTGGGGTTGCAAAATCTAAATCCTGCTTTTATGATGTGCTGTCATCGTCATCGAAAAAAAAGAAAACTAAGCATTTTTACAAACCATGGTGGTACTTTGATGAATGTTTGTTTTCTGAAAGATGAGTTTCAGAAAATCTAAAGCCTCATTTCAAGTTAGATGATGCACAAACAGCTGAAAGCTTACCCTTCTCACATGTTGATCAAATATAGCTCACAATGACCATCTATTCCTATTGTTATATTTGTCTGTTCATGTGGGACCAATGCAGCACCCTCAAAATCTTTATCCTCACAGTAATTGGTCCTGTCAAAGGTCTGCAAAGTTTTGCCTCAAAGATTCACATTGACTCAGTGACTCAAGTCGGGAGTCCAACCACTCTGACGGAATCATCCCTAAAATACTGCCTAGCACTCCTCCGTAAAATGTGTCACGCAATCGCTAGCTCATCTGAGGGCTTTTCGCTGCAGGCCATCCAAGCTTACAATCCCTGAAATATCATCATATTAATGGCTGCTGAGATTGTTAACATGACAAAAAAATTCTTGCCAGGAGGATGGCGGTCAGACTAAATGCTGTAGTAGTTCATAGGAGTCTATGCATTTAAGTATTCAGGTTGTAATTCTACTAACGCCATCTTTTACATGTATACCTTGATCCACAAAATACATGTATTTGCGTGTGTGTGTTCTTTGATTGCACACCGTTAATTGAAACATATGTCTGTGTAGTGTGCATGTGTCTTTGTAGGTGAATGCGTGCACACAGAGGCATATGTTCGTGCTTGTGGTCATCGCAGCTGATCTCTAGTGCCAGTTTCAGACGCCCTGACCCCCCCCCCCCATCTCCTGCCATTGAGCCTTAGACACTGGCTCTCTCCATGGGCACATCCCTGCACTTGCCATGCCCTAACAGGAGCTACCCCCCTCCACCTACCCCAGGCACAGTGACCTAGTTGAGCTCCTTAGAAAAGCAGGATGCTGCCGGAGAAGAAGACAAAAGAGGTGGTGTTTTCAATCTTCATACCAGAAGATTGGTATACCGCTGCATACTGCTGTCGCAGACACATGAAATACGGCTCGACGCAGGTTGCACTCTCAGTCATGCTGTTTACTCAAGAGGTGATTTTAGTATAGGCAACAAACTTGAGATGAACCGTTTCCCTTTCATCCGTTTCAGTGTTCAATTTCACTGTCGACTTGCATCTTACACCTTTCAATACACTGCACGCATGCTGTATATGGACGCTGTGCGGACACCACAGAGGGTTGGTTGTGAGAACAGCGTACATAATTCATGCCAAATTCAGTCCATCTTAATTCCACCTAGCTTTCTCCAATGTGTTTGCGCAAGTGCATAATTGCTCAGCCAGTCATGCATATGTGTATGCTTTATTTCTGAAACAATTATATCTGATGCATCTCTTCCAGAATGAATCAACTAAATGTATACCAAAACCTGTTTTTTGTTTTACAATTTTAAACAGAGATCACAGACGTAAGAGATCACAAATTTTGACCGTGAGGTCACATATATCTGCAGTTTCAAAGGTAATGTGTGGGAGAATATGAGGGCACAGTGAGAATCCTGCCTTAGAAAATGATGGGGACTCTAATGCTATCAGGGGGAATTAAATAGTTATCTAGCAGGGTCATTCAAATGAAAGTGGGTAAGCACCATTTCCGAACAAGTATCCTCTCATGTCTGAAAGAAAAATAATTTAGCAATGGTGATAAAAGCTTGGTAAAGAGTAAGGAGGAAAAGGAGCACTGTGCTGTCGACACCATGTCTCTCTCCCTTTTTTTCACTTGCATCTCTCTTTCCCCCTCCTCTGCTGTCATTTGTCCAGCAGCCCACCCTTGCACTGAGGCTTAATGGTACATGCCATTAGCGAGCCCATCTCTGTAAGGGGAGGGGTGGTCTCTGCCTGGTCTAAGAGGCTACTTTAGTCCCACGTAAACACATTCACAGATGTCTCTCCGCGAGTCGACTCATCTCTCCCGTTACGACAGCAGCACAGCACAGCCCTGCACTGCCTGCCTCTGTGAGAACCACCAAGCCGTGCTGAGAGAGAGAGAGACAGAGAGAGAGAGAGAGAGAGAGAGAGAGAGAGAGAGAGAGAGAGAGAGAGAGAGAGGAGGGGGTTTCGAGTAAGTGAGACCGAGAAAGAGAAGGATAGAGAGAGAAGAGTAGGACCACGGAGGGAGCAAAATACAGCCCCATTGCCGTCTCTCTCTCTGACATCTCCTCTCGTGCTCGTGTGTTCCAGTGTGTGAACGCGTGGAGGAGAGAGGGGGAATAATAGAATTAAGCCTGGGTGATTCTTTCTTTCTTCCCTCCTCCCCCTCCTTCCTTATTTTCCTTCTTTTTTTTTTGTCCTCATCATCCAAGTCTTGAATACGGGTGTCAGCTGCCACAGCGGGATAAAATAAAGGGATGCTTTGAATGCTGCCTCTGTTTGCGAAAGGGACGAGGAGGACGAGAGAAGCACAACAAGCAAGGGACAAAAACCGGATTTCTCGAATGAATGGGAGTCCCCCGCAGCATGTGCTGGGAATAGCAGTCGGATACTGAAGTCTCTGATTCAGGTAAAAAAGGAAAACACAAAAAACAACCATGCAATCATCCTTTTTTTTTGTCCATGCTTGGTTACATCTCTGTCAATAGAGGATTGAGGTAACACTATAACCTTAGCACAGATCAAGATTTCTCAACTGCAGGGAGAAATTGCTCTCTGTGTCCAGGGTCTCAGTGCGTAGCAGCATTGTGAAAGTCCAGGTTAGGCTTTGAGCCATGCTGTATGTGGTGAACAGGCGGTGTGAAGGGTTAAAAGGACCTGATGGTGGCCTGACCGGGTGAATAATAGACAATACTCACTGTGTTGGTTTATGTTGCTTGCTGATATACTAGGCACATGGCAAGAAAGGATTGACTGGAGTCTCCTAACTAACTATTCAAATAAGCATGGTTCTAATTGAACATGACGTGAGATCAAACATGGTCATGTTTAGCTGGGTTATTACTGAGGAGACTGTGTCTGACTCTGACAAGCAAGACCCGACTTCTTGTTTGTAGGGGGCTGAGCTGGCAGAATCACACTTTTTACAGGTGGCTCCGGGGAGTCGTTCAGCACCTCTGAAAAAAAGAAATAACGGGTTGTCCGATGCAACGAAAAGGGCATCGGCTTTGGAAAAGGCAGACCCAGCCAAGCTCGCAGGTTTTCTCCTGCGGAGCAAGCTGTATAGCCTCATTTCCTGACAGGTAGCCTACAGCACCTTCCCACCTCAGTGGGGAAAAGATGCAGCTCTCATGTTGGCTACCTTGAAAAACCCTTGAGTATACAGACTAAATCAACTTGATCAGCAACTCTCCTGCTCCCAGTACAAAACCATTGTGCATTGTTTTGTCTGACAATCCAGACACAATGCTTCAAAGGCAGTATGCTTTTGTGGTAATGCTAATTAGGATGCAGCCTGGGCAGAGTTGATTGGATGAACATCACATCAAACACAAGACCCTCCCTCCCCATCATGTTTCATATTATGCCTTCTCTGCAGAAGGGAGCATTAAATGAGCAAGCTAGCAATAGTAAAAATTGCTGGGCGCAAAAGCTAAAAGTATAAATCACTGAATTAGTGGTGGGATTGTGCTGTAGGGTCCAGTTATTAACAGAGACTCACTGTGATGTTACTGGAAGAAAAATAGCTTGATGTGGCAGCAATTACCAAAGTCTGGGACACGGTCCCAAGTTCTCATGCATGTGTCAAGACGGAGAGAGAAACTTTGGAAGTTCTGACTCGTCTTGCACTGACACCCACCATGACATCAGAGACTCTGGACACATATCTTGCTTCAAAAACAAACAACTGACTAAGTAAGGAGAACAAGAAGGGTGTGAAATGTTGCGAAGGAACAGACATTGTGTCATGAATATATTTCCAACGGCAGATGCAGAAGCATACACTTTTCTGACAGGCTTCTCTCTTCATCACTGTACCAAGGGTTCACTGCTCACCGCACTGAATCCATCGTCTTGTAGCGTTAGGATACATGTGGTACATCATTTCAAACCCGGTCTCTGCTTTCCCAGCATGCCTGCTTGCATACCATGAAGGCCAACACCCAGCTGTTTCTCACATGGGTGGCAGCTCCTGCTCCTGTCCGTGCTCCGGGAGCCTCTGGACGTATTTAGCCTCTGCACAGTCAAACTTTGCCAGCAGAGCCCTTTTGATTCTACATGCTTTACAGTTGACTGAGGGACAAGCTGTACAGTGCTGTACATGCTGATGGGACAAAATGTTGCACATATGATCATCAAAATGTTGCACATATGATCATGTCTTGGCAGAGGGGCAACCCATAACTGAGAGGTTAACATTGACAACACAATCCACAGCCGGTTGTACTTGGGCAGAGTAAAACTGCTGTACCTCACCAACAGTGTGCAAGGGAAGTGGGTTTTGGAGCAATGCAAGTAAAAAAAATAAGACCATTTGGATGTCAGTCTGTAAGTGTCGGTGGCAGGCAGCTCGGAGTGAAAAAATGTCCACTTTTATTTGGTTTGCAGTGAACCACGGGTCCACTGGGTAAGGTTAAAATGCTTTTGATGTTTTGATGTTGCTCTCGTGTTGCTGTTTGAAGGCCTTTGGAAGATGTTTGTTTTTTTGCTAGACCATCTGAGAATTCACTGGCTTCACTGACCCAGCTCAGGGCAAAGTGGGGTAAAACCATGTAACTGTAGCAGAAACATCATACCACACACTGAACACCCACCCCCACACACCTGTTACATCGCACGAGCCAAGAAAGGAGGTGCAACTATCCTTTAACACTAGATCTTCTCTGTAAATTGACTATAAGTGAATGGGTCCCACCTACAGAGAATCTGTCAACTGACTTTTCCCCCCACATTCCAGAACCAGAGAAACTAAGCGGATGGAGATTCATGAGGGCTCTCTTTGCCTGCCACATTTCCATACAATGAATATTAACCACCTCGATTGTTTCCAGAGTGTCCCCACAGTAGCCAGATCCCTTTTGTTGTTATATTATTCATTCACTCCGAGCTGCCTGCCACCGACATTTACAGACTGACATCCAAAAGGGCAGGGAGAAAAAAAGAGAGTTAGGTCTTTCTGGACACTAGCAGTCTTTTCTAAACACTATCTATAACAATTAATAAAAAACAGCTGAAGAGCAATGACATTGTGCTTTGAATGCAAGATACATGCTGTTTGGCCCTGGAATGTGGCCTAGCTCCATGGCTAACACAGCCCACTGGGTGCTTGCTTGTGCTTGGCTGCCTAAATAGACAACCACCATGAACTTCTGCTAGTAATGTCCTGCAGACTGCAGACACAATAGCCCCCACCCTCCACTTTCTACTCCCTGACAGGGACGGACCAGCTCCTCTAACCCCCTTCTCCAGAACACCTTCACCTGTGATAGCAGCTATGGTCTTCTACTGAGAGGGCTTTAAGCTAGGGTGCCAAAAATGGAGTGTAGGGAACTCCCATCAATCAAAATGCTGTTTCAGCAGTGATTGGTCACTCCTGCATGGCATCTTGTTTACCACATGACTACTCCGTTCATACCTGGCTCAAATTCTCCATTACGGCTTTGGGCAGCCATGTTATTTTTCTTTGTATAATCTCATTATGTTGATTTTGAGTTTGTACGTAGGATGTTCCCTCAGGGTTGTGAGATTGTGTTAGGAGGCAAAGGGGGGGGGGGGGTGTATTAAAGACAGCTGGCAGTGTAGCACCCTCATGTTCACATCTATCACGTCTGTCGGCCTGTCTGTCGCAGATTAGAAGCAGCGACACTCCCAGGGTGGAGGCACACACACGAGTGAACACACACACACACACACACACACACACACACACACACACACACACACACACACACAAGCACTTACACACACACACAAAAGCACTTACACACACACACACAAGCACTTACACACACACACACACACACACACACACACATGTCGCTGCAATGGCACTAACGCTGACAGGAGATGTTTAATATTGGAGCTCGGTAGCTATGGGGGAAACAAAAAGGGTAGCTCCTGACCCTGCCCCCCCCATTCCACACTGCACCAATGTCAAGTTACATTCTGCTTCACACAGCAAAGAATCAGGATGACACTGGAAGAAACTGTGCTTTGGCTTCAGCTATGTTTTTCTTTTTGTTTGTACCCGTGTGCCTCTTCAGTTAAAAACAATTAACCCTTTCGTGGCTCAGTGGAACCGTTGTACAAGGGTACCACTGGTTTTTATCCTGCGGAAACATATCATACAATTGAGGTGGTGAAGGTGCACAGCTTGTGTCTCCTGTGAAGTAATGCTCGCCATGGGGAACGTAGCTGAATGAGGGCTTTGACGGAGCTGGACCAGACTCCACTGGCTAACAGCAGGCGCATGGGAAAGCTGGTCGACTGCAGTCAACGTCCATGGCTTTGACAAGGTCAGTCTGATCCCAGTGGCCTGCCATGCCTCCTCTGTCCCCTGCTGTGCACTCTTCCTTATCACACCCCCTTGCTGATCACAGATCCAGTTCAAAGTCCTTTTTCAAAGAATCTTTGCTCCAATTACTCACAGCTTAAGAATTAGCACTGGCAAATGCAGCAGACAAGACTTGGTGGTATCGCACTGCCGTTACTCAAGTAATCAAAAAGCACAGGGTCTTGCTACAAATCCCCAGGCTTTCCAAAACAGAAGACTGCATCCCCAACAGAGTAGGAAAAGATCAGTGACTGTAATGGATGGTATAAGACCACCAGCCGTTTGACCTTTCAAAGACAATACCGATTTCCATCATAGGAGGCATTAGGCTTGTACTTAGCGGTGCTCCAGTGCTCGTCACAGCCTGCTGTACACGCTCCAGTCTGCTCCTGGTGAAGAAAAGACCCTCATACTGTAAGAAATATAGATACGCTTTAATGACATTCAAGTGCCACCTGGGGTCTGCTGTCATGTGACGAGTCAAGAAGGTGAAGACCACGAGGCGAGGGTTATGTTGATAAACCCGGACGAGTGAGCGTCTTTATATCCGAGACCAATCAGATTTACTAATCCCTCCACAAACATATTATTAAGACCATGACCGTTTTATCCGGCGGCACTGAATACAAACTCATTTTCCACCGCAACGCAATCATCCTCGTTACACAGTATGAAATGAGATTGGCACAGAGGGTCGTCTGACTTCTGAATTTGCCGGAGTTACTTGGGGTTAATGTAGACAGCGTATTTTGCTGCGCTGACTGGCACCGATAAACACAAATTACTGCAGGGAATTGCTGTATACTTGGATATTAATTATTGATAAATTAGTCTTGTCTTTTACATCTAGGAAAAGAGCTACATTTCAAGGCAAAACGAGTCAACAGCAGATAACAAAGTTCCTGTAACAAGAGAACATGAGAATGTATTTTACCTTGTCCCACAAGAAGAAGAAACTAGAAGCAAGCAAAGGATGATTTAGGAATGCACCAATTAGAGACAAAAAAGATTCTCAGGAAGATAGTCTTCAGTTCTGCAGTTCAGCCCTGTCAAACAGTGTCATACGCGTGGGTGAGGAATGGGGGATGACAGGATAGATTGATAGAAAGGAGCAATATTTGTTGTTGTTGTAATGCACTCACAGCCTTTCAAGCAAGCCCCAATTACTTTCAACGCTGTGTGTCTTCGACACAGGCTGGCACGCACCAATGTTGGCTAAGAGCTTGGGCCCTCTTTATTTTTATATATATATTTTATTAAGGCAATCAAACTACTGTCACGCTCATCACAATCCAGACTGGCCCTGTCACTCAAACTTTGCTAAGCCCTCTCTTTAGCAGACATGCTAACACTGTAACACACATGACCTCTCTCAAATCCAAAAGCATCACCGTATCACCAACACTCTGGTCTGTGAGAAATCAAACTAATTTTCATTGATTTAATGTCAAAAGTCATAAAAAATGGTGTGACCTGTGGTGTCTGTTGTGCGTTCAATGCCTCATGACCCAGCCTTTAATTAACAGTAATAAAAATGTTAGTTTGTGCAGCGAACCTGAACCGCATGGCCCTCGAATTAAATGAGCAAGCTCCTCCATTTAAAAGATATGAGAGAATTACTATGAGCAAAAGCTAAATGTAGATACAGTTATGCAAGGAGGAAAGCTGCTCAGTTCATACTATTCAAATGAATCATTCGCTTTGCTAATAACCCTTCATGTGCAATTGTACTTTCGAGCAATGGCTTGCCAAAAAACCCGCTAATGGACTCCAACAAGGTATAGTGTAATGTGCATGCAGCCTATATAAAAGACACTTCAATGTAACATACTGTGGTATCAGCTTGGCCAAGAAAATGTAAACTTTCCACCACCCCTTGATATGCTTTCTTAGTAGTCTTACTTGTAATGTCTCTCACAAACACAACCTTAACTTTGCCAGTTCACATGATAGCTGATGATACATTATTGTCTTGTTCTTTCATGTCCAAGACAAAATCAATACAGACCTTAATGTACCGTGTACAATGTCTCTCCTGTCCAAAAACAAGGTAGAGATTCATAGTCAAATGTACCTTACTTACTCTACCATCTTAATGCTAATCCCAGATTTATCTAGCACAAGTCTTCATAGGCTTGATGGGTACACTCTCATGTCCCAAAGCTCTGTACAGTCTCTGTGACTGCAGCGCTCGTTATTATAAGTGTCACATGAATGTCTTGGAATAATAGGGCCAGAAGGTTGCCGATGACTTGTGCATTCATTAAAAGGGGCTCTTGCCATGTTTTCATCCCATCCCATCAATTGGGGACCAGTGAGTTTTCTCAACACCCTGATTGGGTGTTGGCCTGATTGGAAGAAAAGGCTTATAGAGTGGGACTTTCACCCTACTGGGTGTTAGCATTATGCAATGTCTGGTGTCAGTCTGGCACGCAGATTCCTTTTATATACAGTATTTTAATTCACTGACAACAGAAAATAAAACAGGAAAGTAATTAACTGCTATTGGGTGTTAGCATTATACTAATTCTGGTGTCAGTTTGGCAAGCAGATACCTGTTACAAACAATATTGTATTCACTGACAACAGAGACTGTAACATGAACATGGTTATTTGTGTGATTCAGCTAGGTTGCTCAAAGTGAAGGATAGGGTGAGTAACGGAAGATAATTAAAGTAACATCTGTTTCTGTTGCGGTTTATTGGGTGTTACCTTCTCAATCACTTTAAATGGCAAATGACAACCCAAAAACAATGTATTGCTCTTGCCTATGAACACCAGTGTGTGATAATGGGATAACTATCTAACTATACTATGGGCATGAATCTCTCCGGCTTGAATATCCCAAGAAAGGGGCATTGTATGAAGTTGAAATGTGGCAGCTATATAGCTCAGGACCCAAGAATGTGCAGTGTCACATATGAAGGTGTTTAGATAGGCACTTCTCAAGAATATAAATGCAAGAATAAGAAGGATTTGCTGCTATGTTGAGTTGCACTATGCGATGGAGCCATAGATCTCACCAGAACTGGCACTGAATTAGCATTTGCTGCTAACGGGTGCTGCCATTGGGCATTACACTAGTCAATTTAAACCTAAATTATGAAGAATATTGACGTCAGCACATGGAGGAATACTTCAGTGGTTTCCTGTGTTCTTAAAATGCAATAAACTTTACAAGACGTAGATGCAGACATTTCTATAACGTATTGTGTGTACTCAGCAAACTCTTGCCCCTCAACACACATCCATCCACATTTAGCCGAAAAACAATGACCGTATCTGATGCTCTAATGTATAAATAGACATAACCACTCACCCATCCCTAAGGCATGGAAGAAAAAAGGCATGCCTCACGAAGGTGATTGGCTGGAACAGGATTCCTGGAACAGGACTGGCTGGAAAGTAACGGCACGCTCCAAAATTTTTAAATTGACATTCCACTGGCCCTGAACTGTCTATGTTGCTAAACAACTCTCAGAGGGCCATCTTAGTACACATAACTTGTTTATAGGGGACAACATGTTTCTGTTTTTGCTGAAAACATCCTTCCTATTGTACCTTTAACCTTCCCATACCCTCAGCAAACATGGGAAACATACGCAATTTACACCCAGAACAAGTCTCGGCACTGCATTGATTTCTCACTAGTGGTGTGACAAAATATACCTACCTCAAATAATGTCGCTTTTCTCTTTTGATTTTTCCATCTCTCATGCAGTAGCCTATGACTTTGCCACACAAGCTGACTGCAGATTTTCAGAATAGGGGGGTGGGCAGCTCCAGTATATTTCAGATTTAATGAATAAGGGGAGCGAACACATTAGACCCGCCATCAGTAGTGCAAATTATGTTTACACAAGAGCATGGAACAGCTGCTTATGTTCTCTCCTGAGAGGTGAAGTGAGGTGATTTCTTGACCCTTCGTTATGAATGTGGGGGTTATTAGACAAACATGACTTGATGTGTGCTCCCTGCCAGAGTAAACACTGCATCACTTACTATTATCCGATCCGGGTCACTTGAACGCTTGCCAGGGTGGGTGGCTAGCATTAGCATGCAGCTCAATGTGACTTCCACTGCAGATGCTAACCGGAGGCTAACACTGTCAGAAATGAGAATGGTGTTGAGCTTTGCACACTGGTTAGGGGAGCGCATCGAATGCCCTTGTGTGATTCATTCCCACACTACAAACTAATGAGATAAACAGAGCCCCAATCGATTCAGTTGGAGAAAAAGCATGCCATAGGGGCGAATGCACTGGTGTGTGCTAGATCTATTGACACTCTCATATTCAAAACCCCTATCATAATTTACATTCTGCAGCACCTGCTACTGTGGCTAGCATCAAAGTTTGTTTGAATAACATGTTATGAGAACTGACATGGTAAAAGCACTTACTGTTTCGAAAACGGCAGCAAGCTATAAAAGCATTGCTGATTTGTCAGCACAGTGGATTGCTGCTTTGGACTTTCTGGGTGGGGGCCAGAGTTGAATGCTCACATCAGCTGGGGGGTGAAGAAAACTGGGGGCATTTCTATGCCTCATCTACAGTGGTGACTGACAAACTGAATTAGGGCCTCAATGGTTGTCCACCGGGCCAATTTAGGAGCAGCTTTCCTGTGGTTCACACAGGTTCATGAGAGTCAGTCTGATGAGCCAGTGCTGTACTTAACCAATTAAAGCCCTTATGCTTCAGCAGAATCATTTCAAGAGGGGAACGGTCAGAGGCCCTGTATGATGCCAAGCCTGCCCAAGCTGCAATGACTCCCAAATGGGGGCAAAAGAGTACAATAGCCAAACTTACTAAATCAGAAAAATGGTATGAACTCAGTTCAATAAGTGTGTAGCTTATTAATGTAATTATGTTTATTGCTATTTGCTGACATGTCAACAAATTAAATAGTGCCTTTTCCAATAGACTTTGGGTGTGCCATTTGTGTGTTCAATACAATGAGCAGTCAAGCACTTATAACTGTTCTGGTAATTAAGCCAGACAGTAGCAAATAACTTAAGGGCATGGTAGACATGAGAAGGACATTCTTTAAGATTGTGTTTAATTGATTGCCGCACGATGGTGTCACTCAGGCCTTTTCTTTTGCCCAGACAGACACAGAGGGTGAGTCATCCGTCATGAAGTACTGAGGGGAAAGGGGGACGGAGAGAGACAGAGCGAGGGAGAGCAGGGCAGAGGACAGTGCCTGGCTGCAGAGGACAAGCGTTGATAGCTAGCAAGCAGAACAGAACATCAGAATAGATGTGCCGAATGTTCGTTGGCAGATCCAAAGGCCGAATGCCATTTCATCTTCCTTACAATTGCTTAAAAGTTCAATTTATTCCCAGCATGTGTTTGATCCTAGGCTTATAGGTAAAAAGGGAATGGGGAAGGGCAAGACATAATATATGTGTATATGAATTTGACACTTGAGGGCTTCACAGGGAGAGAAATGCTTCTTTTTGAAGCTCCCTTCCTGCATCATTATGATGACATGTTGCAGTGGCGGTTTAAGAATGTGTTATGTCTTTGTCATCTTACTTCCTGAGTCAAGAAGGCTCTCCCACTCATTTAAGCTAGTAGAAACCCACTGAGAAGAAACCACCCTCGCCGGAAGGGCGTTTGTCACAACAATTGGCAATTAAAGTATTTTTGTGACACCTCACAACCAGGAGGCAATCAGCTGTGGAGTGATTTCTGCAAGGCATGAATATGAAATCTTCCAAAGCACCAGCAAAGTCCAGCAAGATTATACTGGGAGAGAAGAAATATATTTCAGCATGACTGAACTCAGCTGAAATACAATTGGTATTTCAGTGGTTTTAATAACCCAGTGTTGAGGAGTCAGATGGCTGAGCAGTTAGGGAGTCGGGCTATTAATCAGAAGGTTGCTGGTTCGATTCCCAGCTGTGACAAATGAAGTTGTGTCCTTGGACAAGGCACTTCACCCTACTTACCTCGGGGAGAATGTCCCTGTACTTACTGTAAGTCGCTCTGGATAAGAGCGTCTGCTAAATGACTAAATGTAAATGTTTACAACTGCACCTGACAGTGTTATGGCCGTGCATTTAATTTCACATTTTATAATCACTAATTCAACCAACATTTAAAGAAACATGTTTGAGTTGGGTTTATGCACTGTGGCTTTATTGCTTTTCAGTATTCTGATGATACTATTTCTTATTGGTACAGTTCAGATCAGTAAGAGTACAGAATTAGCTGAATAAAGTAGCATACAGTTCACCCTCTCCAGGTGTCACATCTTTACATGTTCAAGAACACAACATTAACCAGCTAATATAGTTAACGTGACCCAAGACAAAGCCCTTGTTGATAAAACTGCTTCCAAAGATTGTAGAATATGGTTATATGCACTAATCAAATTTACCATTCAGTAGCATACAAAGGACAATTTAAACCAATGTACTGAATAGAAAAAAGTGGTAGCCAATGACATGGCTAGTTGGCCATAGACCAACCACAGTGTTTCCAGCCTTGGTGCAATGATTCGTGTTAAATGCTATGGCTACTTATGTAGAATCCCAGGATTCATCACATGGAACAAATGCTACTAGCTAACATGCGGAATACAGATGGGAAGAAAAACAAGCTTTAGCTCCACAGAGAGTAAGAGAACAAGGGTCGGAAATCAATAAAGTTCCAGCCAGCCAACGTGAGCAAATGAAAAGCATGCATGCTACGATAATGGGTATGGATTTCTGAACGTACGCCTCATGTTTTATTCCCTAGCTTTGGAAATATTGAAAATATCGCACAGGAGGTGATTGATGAGAGGTCATGCCAATGAGTGCATTTTCTGCACACTATGATGGCTGTGCCTGGACATTTATTCAACACAGATAGAGTAATATAAAACTTCCTCTCATTTGGTTTCTATATGGTTATGATAGAGTACCATCACTGTCTTTGCTTACATTGACATAGAACGGTCATGTGGTCACGTGTGTTCATTGAAATCACGTCTTTGGAGTTGAAAATACTTGCATCCACACATTGTGAGTATAGAGCAAGTTTTGTCAGTGCTGAACACTTTTGTATTATTTTGCTTTGACGCAGTCACACATTGTGTATTGTTTTGTCAGTATGTTGTCAGAGTGAACCAAAACATGTTTTGGTCAGTCATAATGTAAATACTGCTGTAAGTAGGAGTATACTCCTTCACATATTATTTTTACAGTCTATATTATGAACTGTATAAAAACTGTAGGCTATTCATGCATGCTCAGAAATATTGTACATCAGGTCAGAGGGCTTGGCTATTGCTACTGTGAGACTAGGAGCCAGCCTTGGGAAAGAAAGAGAATAATGTGAGAGGAGGTCGGTTGCTGTTTAAGCTGCAAAACTCAGTTTGAATGGCAAACAAGAGTGTGGAATGGAGAGAAGAGGAACAACATTGCAATATTTGCATAACTGAGAGACAGGCTTTTTTGTCCAACAAGGACATTTCACATCAAAGGCACCTTGTCTGCAGTGTATGTAAGTTTGTATGTGGGTATGCATGTGTGTTTGCATGTGGCTGGTTGAGTGTGTGTGTGTCTATGTGTGTGTAGTGTGTGCATGAGGCATGCTACTGCTCATGGGAATTAGAGTCAAAGTGCATGGCCTGTGAGTGCAGACAGGAGACCAACCATGACTTGGCTCAGGCTGGAGAGTGAGAGAGAGAAGCTGAATTAGAGAAATCTTGGCTTCTGAATTGCGGTCTGACTGGAGATCTCGTCATCCCGTTACCAGGGTGACAGTCCCAGGGTTGTTATGGTGAGTGGCACATGAATATAGGGTAGAGAAACAACATGACGCTGAGTTTGTGGCTGTCATGACTTGAGTTTGCCACAAAAATCGTATTCAATGTGCTTCTCACAGGGTTGCATGAATGGGCAAAATATGAAAGATGTAGCTCTCCTCCAAATCCAGCATTGTTTAGACCAGATGGGTCAATATCACCACGTAACTTTAATCCTTCAAAATCCCGGTGATGATATAGTGTTATTTACAGTTTAACTAGCAAGAGTTGTGCCACAATCAAGTAATACATGAAAAGTATACATTAATAGCCTGCCTTTTCTCCTTTTTCTTTTGGTGACAGAATTAAACCTGGTTCCCCTCAGTGACCATGTCAGTTTTATCAATCTGCTCTCCTCAAGACAGCGCTTGATAAAATACGATCCATCTCCTCTATCAGAGTCTGAATTGCGAGTCAAATCTCAATCTCTCTTTTTTGGCTGCATTGACTGAAACCTAAAACTTTTTGAAGGGGAGCAAAATTACCAAAGAGGAAAGGATTGTTTTTTTCTTTTCTCTAGAACATTCACATTTCACGCAAATTCAAATTTCACGCATGTCCAAAAAATGCATAACCTACCAAAACGGTTTCACTTTGAGAGGTACATCAAACACTTTAAATGTAAGTACTTTAAATGTATTTTCCTATTTGTATTCCTAGCTGTACTCACCAACCAATTGCACATTCCATGAAACTTTCACTATACACATTGTCTCTCCTCCAGTTGGGACTGGTTAAATAATTTGGGGATGTGCAGTCCTCCAGTTGATCAGTTTAAATCAAGATGAATAAATAACAGAAGTGTGGTAGTCAAAGGAGACAACAAAAGTCACCTTCTCTATCACACAAAACAAGTTGCGTCTGTTTCTCTCTGCCTCATCCCTCTCTTCTCTGCCATTTATAAAGCATGCAGTTTGTTCCAGAGCGTGGGACTGAGCTTGCCTCAGCCTAATGTCCTCAAACTCAAAGACCCCTCTGACTATTACCTCTCTCATGTTGTGGCAAACATCCTCTGCACTTACAGGGTAAGCATATTTGAGTCCTGTAAAGGGACATACTGCTGTGTGTTCTAACTATTTTTATCCACCCAGCAATTTAGCGTGGCTGCACAGCATTTTAGCCTTTTCTAAAATGCCCGATATCAGAGTAATGAGAAAGGTTAGGGATGCTGAGCTTTGAGAAAGCAGGCGTATATGCTAGTGGCTAAATCTAAGTAGGTTAAAGCCATTTAAATAAAGAGGAAATAGTACCTCTAAAGTGGGGCTTTCGTTAAGCTTCACACAAATCTGATAAGTGCTCTGCGCTCAAATAGTTTTTGTACAGTTTAAACCCACCATGAAAATGTTTTCTTAAGCAATGATCATGTGATTAGTATGATTCTTCTCCTATCTCTTGCAAGCAGGCACGCGTGCAAACAACATGAATACAACATGTATTCACATTAAGCATATCTGCAAGACTTACAAAATGAATGTTATAGACAGTATAATTTATGAAAGAGATCGGCAGTGAAAATGCCCCACAAAGTGCAATGAAATGTCTGTCTGTATGCCCAACTGACGTTAGAGCGTGTTTAATCGCATCATTGATCAGTTGAGAGAGGTTTGGTTTTTCTTCCAGGACTAATTGGCTCTTAATTCTGAATAAAGGCACATAAGGTTTAGCCTTTACAAAGCCTGTCAGCCTTACTCATTCATCAAGTGTGGCTTCAAGGGACACCGAGCCATGCTGATGTCACCGATGACTCATTGCTTTAATTTGGCCGGACTCAAGTTGATCACTCTTTCCCCCCTAACATCGGTCTTGTTTAGTCAAATCGGTGTACCTTCTTAACTTGTATGGTATGTGTGTCACTTTCCCCCACCATAATGTGGTCAATTAGTTGTTGATTACTGAACCAGAAACACATGATACATGACCACTCTCGACAATCAGCACATAAACTACAGTACTAAATAATCAAGACTGTAATTTATCCTGCCAAGAGAAGTTAAATCCAGATTGTGTCGGAAAACTGTCTATCTGAAAGCACATTATTCAGGCAACCTCTCAAGGCTGAAAAAAAACATCGGACTCTGATATATCTGTGTCAAGCTGACCTGTCAAGAGCAACCTGGGCTGCTACTCCAAGAGACTACCTACATCTTCATCCAACCTCACCATGACTCACACTCATGATCTTTGCTTCTTAGCTTGGCGTGAATGTCTGTGCAGTCGGGGGAGGCACGGTTACTGGTTCGTGGTGGTATGTAATAGATTACCATGCAGGTGTTTTTCCACATGCTACTGCCTGGAGACCAGTGTGGCAGAAGCACAAGGAAGGTTACAGGTTCTGTTGTAATTGCTCTGGCCTTGTGTCCAGGTCCAGGAGGAGCAACACTGAACTGTCTGGTTAGATGGGAAAGAGGCCATCTCGAGCAGGGTTAATTGAAGTGGTGGAAGGCCAGGGTGGAGCAGGAGTAGGATAGAGAGGAACGGCTACAAGTCCTAACCTGCAGCTGTGATGAGGATGGAATGCCTCGTCTCGGATGGAATGCCTCCAGCAGATCTCTGAGCGGGTTCTTCAAGCTGAGCTACATCGAGGCTCTGCGATGGACAGGAACCCATTCCACTGTCTCATTTGGAAGATGTAATGAGATGCTATCTCAAGATTGGTACTGAAAATGACTATTGATCTGATCACAGTGCAGCTAATTGAAGATGTATGGAGTCCATGACAAATTTTCTCACAGTGTATAAACCTCCTGTGGTTTATACACCCCCCCCCCCCCCCAAAAAAAAATAAATAAAATACAAATAAGAGGCATTCTTTCTTTGATAACGCAAGTTGTCAGCCTCAGAAGAAAGAAAAAACACAAGCTTAGAAACACATTAATGGTGTTTTTAGAACAAAATTTCAATGGGATTCCCATGCTTTGTGTCGATTAAGAAGGATTAATCCAAATCAAATTTACAGCTTGTGCATTAATTCCCAGAAGGTGTGGGACACAGTTTGGTAACACTTTATAATAAGTCAACGCTTTTTGGCATTTACAAAGTGTTAACTAATAGTTAGTTAATCCTTTATAAAACATTTTGAAACATTAACAATACATTATTAAATAGTTAATAAGCT
Organism: Osmerus eperlanus; assembly: GCF_963692335.1. Lineage (NCBI taxonomy): Eukaryota > Metazoa > Chordata > Actinopteri > Osmeriformes > Osmeridae > Osmerus > Osmerus eperlanus. The sequence continues at coordinate 2,970,147 of NC_085028.1, forward strand.
TATTATTAAACACTATGTTGATCATTAATAAACACTGTTAAAAATTATGCATTTTATTCATAATACAATTCATAAGGTGTTTGATAACTGCATTATCATACTTTATACACAGCTTGTTAATATAGTTGCAAACCAGTAGTTTAAAAGGTGTTAATGGTACATGAGCTTGTATAGAAAGCATTAGCAAATGGTGAACAAACCATTTACATTACCTTTATAAAGCATGAGTAAATAACTAACAACATATTTACTTATGTCTTTAATTAATGTATGCCAAGTCGAATACAGGATGTACACTACGCTTTGCAGATATCTTAACAACTATTTTATAAACACTTACTAATGATGCAACTTGTGATTAGTAATGCAAGTTATAAAGCATTTACTAACTGTTAGTTAAGGCTTTTGTGTTATTTATTAAGGTATTCTTGTCCATTCTCAAACCTCACATTCACAAAGGTATCTAACAACTATTTTATAAACACTTACTAATGATGCAACTTGTGATTAGTAATGCAAGTTATAAAGCATTTACTAACTGTTAGTTAAGGCTTTTGCGTGACCTAATCTAAAGTGTGAACTATCTCTGCCTTATTAAACATTTATAAGTTATTTATTAAGGTATTCTTGTCCGTTCTCGAACCTCACATTCACAAAGGCTGAACATACGTTTCTCAAAAGGAAACAGACACAACACAATGTGATACACAAAATTACTATTTTATTGAAGTAATGACAGGCATGTGTGACAGGTGGGAGTCTGTTGGCTGAGCGGTGAGGGAATCGGGCTAGTAATCCGAAGGTTGCCAGTTCGATTCCCGGTCATGCCAACTGACGTTGTGTCCTTGGGCAAGGCACTTCACCCTACTTGCCTTGGGGGAATGTCCCTGTACTTACTGTAAGTCGCTCTGGATAAGAGCGTCTGCTAAATGACTAAATGTAAATGTAAAGTATGATAATGCAGTTATCAAACACCTTATGAATTGTATTATGAATAAAATGCATAATTTTTAACAGTGTTTATTAATTATCAACATAGTGTTTAATAATAAGTTTATTAACTATTTAATAATGTATTGATAATGTTTCAAAATGTTTTATAAAGGATTAACTAACTATTAGTTAACACTTTGTAAATGCCAAAAAGCGTTGACTTATTATAAAGTGTTACCCACAGTTTTATCTCAGACAGTGCCTAGGTCTCTCTCTAGATTTGACAGAGGGAGCACTGCCTAAATTAAAACCCCATGAGAGTGGGGCAGAGCTTTTGGATAGCCATACAGACAACTCTTTCAGACAGAATATTCAATTCTAAGGAACCACAACCGTGTCCGTGTGCATAGTGTCTTCAGATGCGGTCTTCTAGTGCTGTTGTGAGGCTTTCGTGCACTTCTGTTCCCCTGACCAATCTCAATTCCTCACAGTCAGACAACAAACATTTGGAGAGATTCCTTCTTTTTATTTCACGGGCAACACCAAAACACTTGGTCCCCGTTTGACTGTAATGCACACAGTTCATAAAATGTTCTATATTACCTCTAAACTTTTTTTCCAGGGCAATGAAAAGCATGATAAATGTCTCTATGTGCTTTTAACCAAGCAAATTGACACTTATAAGCTTGTGGGGAGAGTACGGCAGATGCCGCTGAGGTATTGAAGTGGAGACTCATGTCGACAAATTGCACTCCACATTTCTAACCGCGAGAAGGAAAGACAGTGGAGAGAACTGATTTCATTTGAAACCCAATATCAACTGAGTTTTCCATGGATTATTTAATTATATTGTTAGAAGTCTACTGAAATGTGAGGAGATAGTCCCGGGGGGGAAAAGACACATTATCGGTAACATTTTGAACATTAAACTTCTTTGAAATGTCATGAAAGAGACAAATAGAAAGAAATAAAGGACATATGTCCCCATGCTATGAATTCTCTCATGAGTGATACGCTCATGCCGAAAATCTGCAAAGTTAAATCTCAAAGGGTTTCTTTGGACAAACTCTGACGAACCCCAGACCCCTTATCTCCAGCTGACAGAATAATATGAAAATCATTAAGCCTTGGTAAACAGGCGCGAGTCCATTCTCAACGCTTATGTAACTATCTCAAGGGGCCAAAGCGGGAGGACAAAATTGGAAGCTGTGATGTGCCTTCTAGGGGCCTCTCTCTCTTATTATCTTTCTCTCTGCCATTCTCTTTCATTCCCTCTTTCTCCCTTTGTTTCCTCTACCTCTCATCCAAAGACACAGAGCCCGGAGACCGGAGTGGATGGCACCGGCACCAGCACCAAGGGGTGTTTCGTAGCGTAACCAGGACTCTGCCTCAGTGCTCCCAACCCCGGAGATCTTTCCACCACATTAGCAGTGAACAGAGAGATAGAGAGTGCACGCAGGTTCTTTGTCTTGCCAGCCTGAATGAGAGGGAGTCATGAAAGCTCAGCGGCTATGCTTCCCTCTCCACTCCTCTCCCCAAGCTCCTTAAAACACTTTACAACTACATCTGTTGCCTACGGGGGAGGGCTGGATTTGCCCTCATGATATTTTTCATCTTCCTCGCTCGAGAAAGATAAGAAAAGTAGGCCTTTGAATGTAGAGGAGGGGGGCTTACATTTCAAATTGTATACAGTACATTCTCCCCCTTTATGAGTCTCACATGAAAAGACAGATGGTGTAGAGTTTTTACTCTGCCTGTTTTTGCAATATGTCCTGTGCATCACAAATATCTTTGGTGCGACCATCAGTTATGTGTTGAGCATTGCTCTTTGTTGTGAAAGCAGGTGACTTACTGGTGACAGCTAATAATCACTTCTACCCAATCTTTCTGTGATGATTTAACTATAAACAGGTAAAAAGTCGTATTGGTTCACTCACTGAGGGATTGTGTTGTGAATGACTTGAAAACCAAGATTACCTCTTGTCCAGAAGAACAGGGAAGTGCCATAAATCAGTAGTTCTGTAATAAAATTAGCAGCTCTTCTTCTCACGAGGGGAAAGAGGCTGAACAAACATACGTACAACATGTATGTTAAAATATTAATTTGACTCACAACCTACTGTGCAGAAACAGTATGGAATCTGGTGTAAACTGTTTAACTTTCCCAGAGCCAGAGCTCAAATACTGGTCTGTTTTCTTTTTGAGCTCTCCACGTTTGTTTTATGGAGGCTGATTTGCAAATCTTGTTTGGTTGGATGTTTGCATATGTTATTGATTTTTTTTTCTCACTGAGAGCTTGGGGTGCTGAAGTGAAAAGAAATAATCACTGTGGATTTATTGCCTTCTCTGCAGTCTTAACTTTGTTTAGAGTGCGCTCTTGTGCCCTTTATAATTACATTTTGTGGTTTGTGCTCAAAGCGGTGCAAACAGACATGGGACAACTTTTGCTTTCAAGACTTAAGGTCTGTTTAGCAAATGCTTGAAAAGCCTTGGCTTCATCATCTGATCTAAACAAATTCCTTGAGCTGTATAATGAAATATTCGGACCTGTGCTTTATCCTTGTCTTTTTTAGGGGCGTATCAAATCTATCACATCTATCACATCTAACAGGTCTAGTATCAAACTAACAAACAAATTCAAAAACAGAAGACCTGCTGTGTGATTTCTGTGTATCTCTGATATATCCCATTTCAAGGTGGGCGTGTGTGCGGAGGGTGTGGTAGGGTGAAGCAAATGTGATGGTGTATAGGCAGACACCTGCAGTCCTCGCCTCACTAAAGCCCACTGCCAAGGCCAGGGATGCCTCATAGTGAGCCTATACAGGAAGACTGATAGGTGTAGTGTTCATAGGTTGCACAAAATGGGAGGTAGCGCACTGTGCGTTGTGGTCGCTGACAACAACTGCCTCATCCTCCCATCCCAGTGTGAGCAGGTCACAGGAAACGACAGGCATTTTCTCAACTTTTGTCATTCAAATGGGAACATTGAGGGATCTAAATGCGCCTCTGTGTGGGTTCGGTAGAGGTCAGATGATCATTTTGTCTTTAATGTTCTTGTCTGTGTCATACCAAATAGGAATGGAGGGTGACAAACAGAGTGGAAAATGCTAGCCACACATCCCCTTAACTGCAGCACATCCCATCACTCATTCTATTGAGTCTCCGTTTTTTGCCTGGAGCCTTGTAACGCATGGGTGAGTGTCCACAGGGAGCTCTGATGAACATGCTGTCGCACTGTGACAGGTCAACCCTCAAATAGAGGTTACTCCTATCATACACAAATAGTGTGACTATACCTGCACTGGTATGTGTACATGTTCACACACTCACTCACACACACACACACACACACACACACACACACACACACACACACACACACAGACAGGCAAACAGTAATGCCAATACATTAGTGGTTGCTTGTATACTCACACAAGCATACAGAACATTGACATTTCAAGAATAAAAATTCAGAAGGCAGCCTGTAAGTCATATGACTTCCTTACACATGCAGTAAACTGTATGTGGGGAAATCAACTTGATTGAGCTGTCCAGTACGTGCTCACACATGCAAACCCACACACAGAATCATGCACACACTCACAGCCCACAGAACGCAAATGGACAAACCTGATGAACCCTGATGCAAGGATGACAGCAGTAAGCTTAATAGCATGTTGCCCTTCAACAGTGGCATCGAAACCGAACAGCCTGCAAATTCAGTTTCAGAAAATCGGATCATTCTGTTGACAGCTTTTCCTGCAACATGCGGCAATTAGTCACTGTTTCTAATGTGATCTGCTACCCAGGCACATTTTCCCTTCATTAGGAGGTTCTCTCACAAAATGTTTGCAATTATAGGGTGGATCTCAAACGCAGAGAAACAGTATCTGCCTGCCTTGTTAGAAAAGAACTTTCTTCCTATGAACAGCTAAACTCCCAAATATATATCTGAACTGTGCTGCATTGAGGAGAGAGAGGAACAAAGACACCAACTCTAACTCATTTCCCCAGGCCCTCAGGGTACTGGCACAAGGATGCTCGTTTGAAGCCTAAGAGAGAGCTTCTCTGCTGGGCTCGGTCGCTGTCAGACAAGGTGTACACACTGGCTGGGCCCTGACAATACATCCATGTTAACCTGTGAAAGAGCCCTGAAGTTTGAATAGGATTGGTTACGATAAAGAAGGCTGCTGTTGTGAGGCTCTAAGAGATATTGAGATACAGAGAGATTGACAGACTGGATGCTTGAAAGATGATAGAATTGTTAGAACGACAACAAAAAGTTGAACTTTTTGTAAAAAGTTATCATCCAAGTTCTTTCAATATCCGTCTACGTATACAGCCATCGGATACATATTTCATACTGCACTCTAATCCATCAAGCCCAATCATTTTTTCCCCTCTTTTCTGCGTAAATGAAACTGAATATTGCCAGTCAGCGCTTTTGTTATTAGTCCTTCCTTGCTGTCTCACTTCAATATTAATAGTTTTGGCACCACCCATCTTACCTGTACTGTTTCAGCACAACCATTCTGTGGGGGGGGGGGGGGGGGGGGACAACGAAGACATGGAGGTTGAATCCCCTTGAGAACAGGAAGAGCTACTTCTCTTCAAAAGAGCTCTGAAAATACTATTCATAGAAAGCTCTCTGTCAGAATCGCAGATGGCAGACAAGAGGGAATGCCTTGTCATTTGTCTTGGGCCTGATTAGACTTGTCAGGGACGAGTGGTGCTGTCCACCAACACGCTCCTCCACACTCTCTTGTCCTGATCCGAGGTAAGCACACTACTGGGCCCATTTCACTGTGAAAATGGACCTCTATATTTTATGATTTTTTTTTAAATTAAAATACGTTTAATGCAGTATGCAACACCATACAGCTACGACCCGATATTTCGTTGAGTCAGTCACCTCTACATAAAGGTCTTGTTCTTTGTCTAAAGCTGGTGTCAGAGTCGTAGCTGTAACGTGCTTACAGGCAGTGCTGCTTGTCCGAGAAACCGAGAAGCAACCGTTAGCCACGTCTTTATCCAAGCGTTGGCAGGTTGTACACGGCATGCTTAAGCACTGATCCAACAAGGACGCACCGTGTTCTTTTTAATGTCTTTCATCTCGCGGAGATTACTTAAGCCCCCTGTTTTATGGGTAGCGCAGCCCCTCGATTTTCCCAAGCCCCTATAATTATGCAGACCATGGCTGTGCGCTAGCTGTGCGATTGCACTCTGTGCCATATGGTATATTACCTTTTAGGGCGTCCAGTCGGTTTACCTCAGGTAGTCATATGCATTAATTTCAGCTGACATTGAATTCAATTTTTAGATAGCTTACAGTAAAAGGGATTTTCTCATTGTTTGGTTGACTGAGTTCTGAGCCCCAGACGTGGATAATTTACAGCTGAGGAATGAAACATGTAATATGATCCATGATTAGAAATTACATTGATGTGGATGTGTGCTTCCTGCCATCATACACTAGACCTGTACAGTAATTCTACACCCACACAGAAATATGGACCCCATGTTTCCTCAAGGATCACAATGACTCTTGCTTAGTCTTGTTGCTCTTGTTGGTTAGTGGTAACTGATTTAAATAGTTGTACTCGCTGTGAAATATATTTTTCACTGTTGCTTGCTTTTCTACAGGTACACTTACACGCGATTCATGTTGTTTAATTGTAACTTGTTTAACTACATGCTCTTATGGTTCTTCCCTTTGGCACTTATTTTGGTTGTTCACAATATGTGCTTCATGTTTTGGCTACCCGCAATGTTTTTGGGGCTATCTTGTTGTTATTATCAGTGACCTATGCACTTTGTAAAGCTCTCTCTTGGAAGTCGCATTGGATAAAAGTGTCTGCTAAATGAATAATGTAAATGTAAATATAACACAAGCTCAACAGCCAGATTTATGCAGGGGTGAAAATCTCATATATACTTTGGGGGAGGGGACAATTACATTACATTTTCTCAAGAGCAATTGTTGAGGGGGGACACCAAAAATAGTGCTGTAACACATTACCTATGTTGTAATGTATATTGGGGGGGACAAATCGTATTTTGCCAAGGATTGGGGGGCCCTGGGATTTCCGCTAATGGATTTAAGCCTATTCCAGCCAGTCATCGTTAGGGGACAATTTACTTTGTACTTAAGCATTCTGTCATAGTACTTATTATTTTGCCACCCCCATTGCATGAAAAAATATCTAGTGAAATAATGTAACCATTGTAAAAACATTGATTCACAATTCCTTTGTTGGTTGAAAATGAATATGACAAAGTATGATAAAGTAATGTTTTATGACTGTAAACTAAATGTAACGAAGTGAGAACCGTGAAACTCGCTCCTCAGGTATGTAAGAGGCCACCCGCGTCAAAGAAGAGCTAGCTTTTCTTTGGCGTAGTTGGTAGTGGTCGTGCTTGGCAAGTCGGAGGCCGAGCGTTCGAATCCCGTGAGTGGCGAACTACCTTGTCAGACGGAGCGTGGCTACGGCTCATACAGACCCGTCACATAAATACTGTTAGCCACCTAACAGTATATGCACTTCTTGTAAAGTTGGGCCTCAAAGAATAATTGAATACAATAGAGCAATACAAACAATTAGGTAAAGTGATACATATTTCAAGGTGTGCTCTTACTCTCACCATTGCCATTTCCCTCTTGCTCTAATGGACCATTATGGGGGCCATAACAGCAACTCATAAAGATTCAAGGCAGGCAGGGGGGATTTTTGCCAAGCCCCCACCATGTCATCACCTCCAGAGCTTCTTAAAGTGTCCCGGTGACAGAGAAAGATTGCAGCCCTCCGCTCTTGCTATTCCGGTTGCGTAGCGCCTTGGGCCAAACAGGAGAGGGAAGACAGCCAAGTAAACAGAACAGCAGTCACCTACTCACCAAGGGTGAAAATGAACCCTCTCCCATTTGGTCTTGGATTAATTGAGCCCTTGCCGGAGCAGAAAATGACCCAGTGAGGTTGAGTGACAGCTGTAGAAGATGAAAGGTCTGGACTGAAAGGTTGAGCTCTGAGCAGTCACCACACAAGCAATATGACACCCCCCCCCCTTCCCTTCTCTCAAGACAGGGAGCCGGCAGCAAAGAGCTTTCAGTAATAGAGGTATTTTACTGCAACTTGGGATTGAGAGAGCAATTACTATAATGGCACTCAAAACATCCAACATCTTTGGTTTTCTAGGATCAAGCCTGACCTTGCATCGGTGAAGGAGTATGGGATATTCTACCCTAGGGGAAAAAAATGACAATAAAACATGTTTTTTGCTACATATATTCAAATATAGTTAATAGCGTGCTTTAGTCAAAATGCTCTTTTTGAAATACCTTCGTGGGTGCACCGTGTTCTACTTAAAGTATCTCCAGTCATTATCTATTTATACCCTTGGGAGCATCTGCAATACTGTCTACATTACCCAGAACCTTTGGACTGTGTTATTCCTGTAACACTCGGTTCTGGTGGGTTGGGTTTCTTTACAGGGCTCAGCATATCGTTTTACAGACAAGGAAGGGAAGTTACTAGTATGTGTGGTTGGTGAGCGAGAAAGCAAGAGAGACACATTTTCTGAGAGATAGAGTGTGTGAAAGAGAGAAAGTGTGTGTGTGCCTGCACGGGTGCTGCCTGGGTAGGCTATAATGCCACAACCTTCTCCTGTCCTCTGTCTCTGTGTCTCTGGCAGAACCTGAGTCCTCCCCATGGAGGAGGGGCGTGGGGAGGAGAGGAGGAGGAGGAGGTGTATGGAGAGCCTTGGCCCTGCTCCTCGCTGACCTCCTGAAGGGAGCCTTACTGGTGTCCCTGCTCATACCCAGCACTGCCCACTACCATTGGGCCCACAGCCATGGTGCATTAGGGGCTTTCCGTTTAATCCACGACTTATGCTGTGATTTTGGCACGGTCAACGCCTCAATACTATAAATAGTACTTTTCCATATCAGCAGTGTTATCGCCCATCCACATGAACAGATAAAGAAGGGTCATATTGACCAAATATTACCATATTACCAAAACATTTTAGGTAGGAATAGGAGTATCACTGCACACATATTGAACATTTTTATATTCGTTTTCAGTATACTGTTCTAACCTACGCCATGCACTGATTCAGTATTCGTTGAATATCCTGCCTCATTCTAAGCATGTTCAGGGTGATCTTGTTCTCTGAATGTGCCTGCACTCAATCATTTTAAATTATCTGTAGTGCATGAGGTGAGTGCCTCTCTGCCTGTAAGCAATCTCAAGCCATCACCAAAACCAAACAGGTTTTTATGGGGTGCAAATGTCCTTGGAGTTTAAGGGCATTGTCTTTTTGCATTTTTAACACTGTTGCCACAGCTGTGCATGAGAAATCAGCTGTGCATGAGAAATACCGTCATTAAACCCTGTTCGAAAATAATCTGAGGTAGCATGATGGGCCCGGTTCCGACAAAGTTAAAGGTAAATAGTTGTTGTGGTTGTGCCTGCACCAAGCATCTACAATTTCAGACTCAGGCAGAGAGAGTTAACACATCACCATGGCAACCGTTGGTCTAGTAGGCAAAGCTCAATACAGATTTGTTTTGATTTTGGTATACCATAAAAGAAGAGCAGGAAGAGAGCCTTCCTCTTGAAAGGTGATGAGAAAAAGGCTGCAGACCAGCAACAGTCTTAACAAATCAAAATCAAATTTATTTAACCAACCTAAACCCTCAAGGAAGACAAGGAAAAACACTAAATGGTGAAGTGATTAAGAAATATTTGGATGATATCACCAAAGGAAAATAACCATACCCTTAAGGTTAAATATCAAACAATTAAAAGCATCTGCAATTAAATAAAATGTGTAAATGAATCAGCCTGGAACTCATCATGCCCATACATACTCTGAGAAAACCATTTAAGCCTTGCGTCTCTGTGTCGTTTGATAAAAGCGTGTCATTAGCTTCAACCTGTTTCCGTCTAGATGACTGTAAACGGTTAATGAGGGTATAATTGGACGACTCTGTGCTCAGGCTGAGAGAGGGGAGACCCTCACCTCTGATGATCAGACGTGTGAAAGGACGTCCTGTCCTTCAGGGCGGGCCCGCGCCGCAAGCTGTCAGGGGCTGCGGAGGAGGACTCGCCTCTTTCCTCGCACCGTGCCTGGGATCGATGAAGCCCCCCCTCCCACCCCCGGAGGAGCCCCCAGCTTGCTGTACTTCCAATTACCGCTGATGGGCAGATCCCTCCATCCGCACGGCTGTCATTTCACCTTTCTTTTATGACGGGTGGAGGGGGATCTTCTCCCATCCGGCTTCGAAAGGTTTTTTCAGCGAGAGAACTTTCCAAAGACGGACGCTGAACTTAGCCACCTTGTGCATTATTAATATCGACCACTTATGAAAGAATAAAGCAGCATTTACTCAGCACGGGAGCGTCTGAATTAATAATAGGGCTGAACTCAAAAGGTGCGATGAATTCTCTTTCATTACAAACCCGCCAATTTTAGCTTAAATGACAGATGTCTTCGGGACGAAAAAAAGGGCCAACTGTCCCTATCATTATCTCAGGCATCGCTTTCCTCCGCATCAAATATTCAACAGAACAACAGGCTTTGTTTTACTGAATTTTCCAGTCACCGCGTAAGACCTGATCGAAGGCAATCTGGTGACAATTTTGGAATTGGGTAAAGGAGGATGACACTGTACAATTTAAAAGGCCAGCATTACTATTCCACACAGAACGTAGACAAGTAACGTGAGCTTGACAGGCCTGGTATTATTTGTGTGCACTCTGTGAAGACAGGGAGTTAGAGAAAATCCCCTGGGGACCTTCCAAAGACCATGCCCATCAAAGGCCAAAAAGTAGTTTCCATGGTGATTGTGTGAGCGAGTGGCTGTTTAAAGCAGCCCCCTGTGCAGGATCACACAGTGTGCCGCTTCCAGAGTTCTGAGCGGTGTTCCGTCATGCTCAGGGCCAGAGAGCGAGGCTGTGCCGCCTCTTTGGTCACCGTCCTTAGACAGCTTCTCATCAGCCTGATCTCAAACTCACTGGATTAGACTGGAGTGCCACCCCCCTTGCATGCCTCCATTTCACCCCCAAAATTGAAGCCTTAAACAGAAGAAACAGAAACAGAAGTCTTAAAAATAGTTCAGAATAACTGATTTTGTCAAAAGAAAATAATTGGTGTATTGCTTTCCCAGAGCCATACAATGATCTTTTAAAGTGTATGGAGGTGTACTGTCTGCTGTGACACTGTCGTTTTCGACGTTTCTCTTCTCCCAACACTGACTCGTCACCCCAGGTCATTTTCTGTCGTAAGACTACTCACATCCTGAGTGTTTGGAATTACACTCATAAACAGCAAGGTCAAAGGGGTCAGATGAGGTGTGCACTATGTTTGAGGATTTACGGGCTTCGTCGTCAACAGGAGGAGCTGGGTTTTACCTGGGACAGATGGAGGTGGGGGGGGGGCTGATGGGGCGTTGATTCATTCCAGTACTGGTGGGCTGGCGTGGTGTCGATCGATACCAATCCACTAAACCACCTGCCCCAGAACCTCCAGTTTCATGGTTCCTGTTGGGTCTCCCATCCGTCACTGTCAGCCAGGAGTGACTGGGGGAGAGGTTTGAGTGGTCAACCACGGATAGTCTACCTAATGTCTGCACTGTTTGATGCAACTGCTACAGTAGGTCCTAGAAGTTAGCTAGACATTTTATAGTCCCTCCTAGTTTACAGCTGTATTGACATAAATCAAATTAGCCTGTTGCCAGCAGTGCACATACAATGGTTTCATTATTTGAGAGTTGCATGTGTAACTGAATGGACAAATAATTAATTCAACCATCATGGTAGGCCTCAAGCTAGAAAAAAAAAAACTATTATCAACCAGGGTATTGAAATAATTAGTACCCATTTTTCCTCGTATGATTACCCTATTGGATTTAGATTAGGCTCATAACAACCCCATGACATTGCACAGCCTCTATTTCTCGCCTTGTCAATATGATGCTTATGTGTTCAACCAAGCTCATTTTTCAAGCATGGCATTGGCCAGCCTTCTTTTGCAACAGCAACTGCCTCCAGGCAAATACAGCTGATACTGTGGCTCATGCCAAAGACAGAGGAAAACTCATCAATAATGAAAGAGCGAAGACGCACAAGGAAAAAAAAGTGTCATATCGGCAAATACAGCTGGCGTGTTTGTCTTATCATCTGACTGACATCACTTTTCTTTTGGGTTGAGAGGGCCTCGTCTTTTTAGCCTTGTCCACTTTCTTTGCTCAGTCATTGTTACTCGGAAAGAAAATTAACAAAACCATTTTTCAAAACAAAGTTTGGCATTACCCTTGTGTGATTTATTCATTTATGAATGTTTTCTTAAAGAAAGTTAGTTGTTGCTTCTTATTCCATTTCAAATGCGACCAAAATGCTTGAACTACATGGGTGCAGCATTTTAGCCACACCTATGCATGGCGTCTAAAAAGCAGTGCATTTCCTGCTCGTTAAATTGTATTGTCATTCTTTACATCATCGGTGTTGCTGTGCCTTTGAGAAAAAAACATCCGCCCAGCTGCAGCTATGTCACACTACCCACGAAGACACTGCCAGCCCACCCTTTCCATCAATGCCACCCATTGTTATGGTATGACACAGGCCATCCTAACTCATGACTCTCTTCCCTCTTGTATCTTTAGGATCCCATCCAGAGGAACTGACCACTCCACTGCATACGGCCTGGGTGTCTCCGAATGCTTTTCTCTGCCAAAGTTCTGGTCGGCTCGGTGACCAACCGCGGCCCACGTTGCTACACTCCAACTATTTCCTCTTAAAGGATGTTTGAGGACTAAGAAGCCTGGGATTCAGACAGATCCTGACCACATCTGCAAAACAAGGGGAGAGATTCTCGCTTGTTGTAGACAGGCAAAGCCCTACTGGTGAGTATCCTTTAGTGAATCTTGGTGTGCATCAGCATTTCTGCAGCAGACTGTGTTGTTCTTAAATTGACATCTGGTTGTGTAGGAATATGTTGAACGGAGTTCTGATGTCCATCCTACAGAACCAACATCTTTCTGTCAGTTCTCATGAATTTATGAAATTTGGTAGGATTTTATTGGACAGGGTAAGTATGTGAGAGGATGTAACGCATTGTGGATTTTATTCGGTGACCCAGGTTCAAGACGTGTGATTCTCAGCCAAAAGGAAGTTACTAACTAAACGTGCTTTGACTTCAGCTTAAACTCAACTTTATTTTTAACTGCACATACATTAATATTCTCCAGTGGACACAATAAGCACACAATAAGAACATGTTACCTAAACAGGTAAAGAAAGTTCTGTGTTATCATAAGTTTGGCCACTATTATTACTGTACGCGTCAACATAGCAAAATATTACTGTGAGTTCTCAAATCAGCAAAGCTATCATTTAGTTACAAGTATCATCAACACATTTTCCTGTTGAGTGGTGACAGAACGAAGCATTGTGTAGGTAGAACAAAGCTATTTCACCCAAGACTGAGTGCTCTGAGAGTGCAATTGTAGAAAGTGTACTGCATAAGTTGAGAGCCAATCGTCTGACAATATAGTAGCAGAGTGAGCCTTCACATCCTTTCCATAAACTGCATGATGGGTAGCCAAACAGAAGACCGATCCTGACAAGCTCATCTACCCGCAGATGAACAGACCCATTGCCGCCATTATTTATTTAGCATCGACAAAGCTAAATTTAAAATGTGATGACACAGTCATGTCTATGGTATATCAGGGGATGTGATGTGGGGGTGGATTGCGGTTCAAGCAGGGCTACCTCCACCCCCACTTTCCCTCTCAATGCGGCGCTCCATTTTCGCAGGAGGGGAGGGGAGGATTAGGGGGAGGACAGGAGGGCGAAATTATCTGACAGATCCACTTATTTCAACCATCTGTGATCCCCCTCTGGTCCTGGTATTATTAGCGGCAGATACCTGAGAGTCGAAGACACAGGCTGGGGAAGGGGAGGAGACGAAGGTCTGGAGGGGAAAGGAGGAAAGTGTCCTCCGATAAGCGGATCCCGTGGACTCGCGAGAAGCAGGAGGAATCATCGTCAGATGATGGGAGCAGGGAGGGATGGAGAGAGCAGAGAGCAGGCCGGCCGGCAGTGAGAGAACGCCTGTGGGTGCTGTCGTCTCCTGGGTATCAAGGGAAATATTGGGCTTCTCTACTCGAGTGCCTTGGGCCAGAGATATCCATTCCTCAGCCTCCGCTTTTTTTAGCCTGATGCAAACAAACAGTGGTGAAATAAGGCTGGTCGCACACAGGTTTATACAACTTACATATAACATTTTTACCACTGTGCCCTGGGATGACACCACTGTTGTAGCATGGGAGCTTTTTAAATAGGAATATGGGGAGAATGAACGTTCTGTATTGTTCCTGCTGGCACAGTATGTTAACCTGCAGTAAAAAACCTTCATGTAGTGTTACGGAAAGCACATCCTGCAATGTTTTCCTTGTTTAATGTCCTGTATTACAACACACTTCAGAGTAAATGTATTGTAAGAATAGAAATGTAACATTGTCGGTTCTCTCCATTAAATGTCAGGGATGTTAGAACATATGTTACGTGGTATCATATAATACATTCCTAATACCTTTAAAAGACAGTAAGTTCAATTAGGCGTACTAATCAGCATAGAGAAACACAGCCTCTCATCATGACTGTATAGGCTGTCACAACTGCTGCCAGGTCCAGATTAACTCTTTCAATCGGGCCAATCCAGGCCAATGACACTTTGAAAGACTCTTGGCACACAGATGGTGATGAGTCTTTTCTCTCTCTCTCTTTCTCGCTCTCTCTCTCTCCCTCACTCCTCCCTCTGAAAGGCCTGTCACACACGCTGTGTCTCCGAGCACCAGGAGACCGGGGTTGAGCTGAATTAAACTGAGAGGATGTCCTTTCCAGCTTCACGGAGGGCCACAGAGACACATCCGCCCCCATTGAGCGCTGGAGAGACAGACAGAAAGATAGATCATAAAAGAGACAAAGAGAGAGGAGAGAGAGAAGGTGAAGGGAGAATGACAGAGAGCGTACTACATCCTCGTTGCCAGCAACCCCTCTACAACTCTTATTAATTAACACCACACATACTACAGCTGCCAGACAGATTCAGAGCATGTTTTTGCTGGCTCTTGTGTCTTTGATCGAAACATATGGGGTCAAACCAACAGAGAGGCCAATCGTTGGTTGGGAAAGAGAACAAACACTTGTGTCATTGCTTTTGTCAAATCGTGTCTGTCATACTGAATCCTGCTTACGCCTTGAATTAGGTTACGCTATATGGTGCTCTGTTGCTATAAGCCTAAACTGCATTGCCCATATTTTGCTTCTGAAAAAACAAAAACATTTTTGTCCTTGACCTAGATGGTAAACATGCGAGAGACAGATGTTTTTGTAGAACAAGAAATCGGAACATCCATTATTGAGTGAGAACTCACCTATTGTTTCCCGCACCTTGTAGCCCACAAGTGATGGAGCTCCATCACAAACAGCATCTAGGTTTCAGCTCAGTGATCCACAGTGAGCCCACCACCATCTCCTCACATCCATCTCCTCACCTGTGATTCCTTTTTAAAAGTTTGAACACATTCTTTGGCTACCTCTGTCCTCCAGTGCAAAAACATGACCAGGAATTGGAATGGCCTGCTGCAATGTTTAATTGTGTCATACAGCATGGTTTAATTTACAGGGCTTGAGTACAGTTTAGAATAAACACATGGATTTTTTGACTGAGAGAGACAAATTCTTAGGCTGTATGATAGCGTAGGAAAACTCAGTTCCATTGTATACTGTGAGATTAGTACTCAGTTTTGCCATGATGCAATTGTTGCCAACTGCATAGTTATCATCTGAAACGCTTGAGAAAAAAACGAAAAATCCTATTTCTGAACCCCACTAAGCACTTCTAGTCTACACAGTAATGCCATTGGGATTTATATACATTGTGACAACTAAATACACAAGACACATATGCAGCACATGCTAAATGCATGTTATAGTATTTGCATGGGTGACTTTCACTCAATTCTCAACAGAAAGGTATCACTACATTTAGTGTTAGCATGATCTCTAAACATCCAGACAATGTCTAATTCCAAGCATTCTTTGTAGAATCCCAGCAAATCCACTTGGACCACATGACGAACAAAGTTCTGTCTTGTCTGGAGATATTTTTAAGTGCAGCTCCAGCTTGTCCCTCTACAGTCAGTATACCATCCCACCCGTAAGTCCTGGTTGATAAGATGAGCCGATGACACCTGAGCTGAGACACGGCCCTCCACGGTCCCCTTGGACCCGATCAGAGCACCCTGGGCCAACCAGCGGTAAGGGGGTTGGGTGAAAGAGACCGGCACATCTGAAACAGAAAAATAAAAGATATTCCCAGATTTTCTCAATCTCCGTGGGGACACCCGGAGATGGATGCCCAACGTCTTCAGCAGCCTCGTGCCCGCGGCAATACAGCAGTAACACTATTCGCTGAAGCAATTTCGCTGTTCTGTTTTCTGGCTAAACGTATGGCCACCACCGTGAACGCTTTCTTGGATTGGAAAACAAGGGTTCGCTTCTCAGGCACCGAGTGATTGTGAGGCGTCTGGGTTGTGCATACCGAGCAAGGACGGGATATAACTAAAGAATGTTGCATTCGCTGCATCAGTTTAAAAGGGAAGACTTTTTCAAAGAGAAAGACAAAGTGTACTGTTCTGGAATTTAGTGTTCTCAACTTTTTGTCCCAGGGGAATTGGCTGTTAGTTGCTTGGCTTGTTTCTAGAAGTCTCTAGAAAGTTAGCTTGGCTTGTCCTCAGCAACAAACCCCCTTTTTGCCTCTCTGCCCTGAAGGCAGTCACTAATTCTTCCTGTCCCTCTAATGGTCTTACAAACTCAGTATGCAGTCATGTAAGCCATGAACCCAGCCACACTGCCTCCAGAGTGTACAGCAAAACAGTACTCAAGGCATAGCCGTGGCCGGACAAGTGGGTCTCAACGTAGTCCACACAAACAACGCTGCCATAGAAATGTGACAGTGATACATGTTTTTTCGAAGTGGCTACACAACGAGATGTTTGGCCTTGTATGTGCATTCTATATTGGCAAATGAACTGAACTTTTCAATAACCTTTTTTTGTATTTAGAATTTAAAGGGGATTTAAGGGAATGCAATGAAAGCAACTATTGTTTCACAATAGTTTGTTGTACTATGTGGGGACTCACAATTCAGTCCCTAAATCCTTAACCCTAACCTTAATCTGAACCACAAACCTAAACTGAACCCTAAACTTTCTAAACCTATAACCATCCCTAACACCAACACAAATTCGAACCCTAACCCTAACCCTAGAAACAGCACTTGAACATGAGGATCAAGAACTCCCAAGTTATTTGCCTCAGTTTACTATTTTGGAGGAGACTTCTGGTTCTTACAGCATATAAAATAGCCAGGACACACACAAGTACACACACACACACTACCACAAATAATAAGAGCTCATGAGCAAAAGGGGAAAAGCAGCTGCATCTTCACAGAGTTGTTTCCTTTCTTAACTTTGTGAGCAGTGCAGCAGAGAATTGTCAAGCTCGAGAAAAGTATTTCCCAACATCTGCCTCGTGCCATCAATCTGTATCTGTATCTGCTGTGCGAATTAGAGCAGGAATTTCTATCAATTTTGAGGCACTACAAACCCCTCTTCTTTGCTAGGTACACTGTACACATGATGGCAGAAGAAATAATGGAAGCAATTGCTTTGCCTGTGCCGTCTTCCAAATTATTTCGCCATGAAATGAGAGCTAGATTGAATGTTTTCACCGCCTTAGCACACTTAGAACAGTGAACATTGTCAGTGAGCACACAACGCCCTTGAACGTACTCCACTATTACATTATGGTAATTGGATGAATGCTAAGCTGTCTGCTGCAGTGTTACAGTTTGCATTCAATCAAATGACACAGCTAGAAACCATTACAGTCGCTGTTAACTCAAAGGTGAAGGGGTGATTGGGGTCACTTGTCCTGAGGTCCATCAAGCTTATGAGGCAGACTTTACACTAATCGGTCATGCAAGCTTGCCAATATGACTTGTCACTGTCCAGGAACAGATTACAATTAGGATTTACAGAGCATTTCAAGTGAATAATGCCCCAGACTAAGGTTAGAATTACTAATCACTGCACCCAGACAGACATGTAAACATATGCATTTTGTACAATAAGCATCTGGCAAAAAGGATGGGTGCGCTGCATGATGATGAGGCATCATCCTAAGCTTCACAAGACAGTTTTTTCTCAAGGGCACACATCCAAAACAAGTCAGAATGCAAATCACTCCAATAATGTGACTTTCATAGCAGAGGAGAAAAATATCCATTGATTTGAGCAATCAGGGGGTCTTAGGAGAGGCAGGGAGGAATCAGAGGTCTGCTATCGTACGGCTGAATGCAGCCCTGATGACACCTGATCAAGCCTGTAGTTGCTGTGGTCACAGCCATACCCCCCCCCCCCTACACTTCGCTAACGTGAAACGTTCCATCCTCCTTCCACAGGAATTCACGGCTGGATGGCATAATTGGGGCCATTTCCACATGTAATATGGCATCCCCTGGGGGGCTCATTAGAGGTACTGTTACCCCTTCCCCCCCTCCCCCCCCCCCAAACGGTTTTTATCCTTTGTGGGTGAAGAATGGTTTAGTCTGTCTGCTGCCAAACACCCTGGTTTTCTCTCTGCCCCCAGTCAGCTACTTAACCCTTGTGCTGCCTTCGGGTCACATGACCCAAAGGTTCATAACGAACCACCGTTGTGTTTACCCAATTTTACCCAATACAAAAACAAATAAAAATTATTTTCTTTTAACCATTGCAATGTGGGGGGTCTGAGACAGCCCGACAGTTAAAAGAAAATGCTTCACTTTGTTTTTGTAGGAGGTAAATCTGTCGCAATACGACGGTGGGTCACAATGACTGATGGGTCAGAATGACCCGAAGATAACACAAGGGTTAATTGATTAGAGAGACTCAGAAGAAGTAATAATTGTGTTGCCCCTCATGCTGTTGATCTCAAATGATTCTGACCTGTGTTGTCTTAGTTACATATGCTGGCATACTGTAGTCTCATCATTATTTAGTCATTTAGCAGACGCTCTTATCCAGAGCGACTTACAGTAAGTACAGGGACATTCCCCCCGAAGCAAGTAGGGTGAAGTGCCTTTCCCAAGGACACAACATCATTTTGCACGCCTGGGAATCAAACAGGCAACCATCACATCACTAGCCCGACTCCCTCACCGCTCAGCCGTCTGACTCCCCTAATGTTGTTAACAATGTCTTAAACATGTCGCTAAAAATGTCAGGATCCTATATCTGAGAATAGTTCTTGAGCTTGTTTACCAAAGCGCCCTGTCAAAGTCACTGAGGTGCTCTCAGCAAAGTCATCGTCCAACAAAGTCAGAGACAAACTGCAATGTAGCATCAGCAGGCGCAGACTTGCTGTGTCAACAGTGCTTGCTGCGTGTCATTTTTCTGTACCCCGGAGCACTTTTGACTATGACTCTCTGTATCGGAGCGCACTTGCGATGTACCAGGACAGCAGAGGTAAAAGGGATGACAAAATATGCCGGGCAGTCGATAAGTTTAGGGGGCAAAGAGAGCAGTGAGCAGATATAGGCTTATAAATGCCAAAGGCTCAGAAAAGAGATTGAATTTAGGCTGAGTCATGTTGAGTTGAAGCCTTTGAACAGAAAAACAAATAGGTCTTCTTCATTAGCAGTTTTAATAAGCATGACACTTACTTGGCATTTTACCAACGTTTTAAATGTCAATGCTTCTTGAATGTTAAAAAGCTGCAGCAGGCAGAAAACTCCTGTGTGTGGATGAATGTTTTAAGATGTTCAAATCAGATATGTATTGGCAATCTATTTATTACAATTAGGGGAACTATTTACTCAGCACAATATGGAAATGCTATACCATTTTCTACGGTTAATAGTCAAAATACGATGTTGTGTTGTACGAAGTTGTGCTTACGGTATTAGGAACTGGGGATACAGGGACATTTCTCTGACCTTTAGATAAGAAGACACTAAAATGGTTAGTGAAATGGTATTCAAGGAAGTGAAGAACATGGTCTAGACAACAGAGTACCCCTATTGTTGGGTTGCTGAAAGACAGAGGTCTTTTCATGGTCTCTGAGACGCGTGTCCAAACTTAAATGACGTCAATATTTTATTCAAGGCACATAACCACACACATCTGGGTTGAAGACTGTGATATAATGCTACTTATACGTTTTAAAGATTACAGTATAAAAACATTACCTTCTTTTGACTGTATACTTTTTATGACGAGAAAACATTTTGTGTTATCAGGTGTAATGCAATAAAAATCACCAAAGGACTTTAATAAGAAAATTGTTACATATAGGAATAAACTGGTATGCCCACTAATTACCAAAGCCATTAAATGAAATTTCACCACAAATTAGTTCACTCTTGAGGGTTGACTTTTTGCTGGCAGGTTCAAAGCTAATGACAGCAAGGAGGGAAATAACACATGCTGACAGTCAGATTAATTATGTAACTAGAGAGGGTACAATTTCTGGGGAAATTGTAGGGTGTGCTTGCTTGCATCGGTTGCACAGGGGTCCGTTTTTGAATGTCATTTTTACGACTGATATTTCTGTATATTTTATATAAAAATGCATACTTATTATTTATAAAGATTACATAGATTTAAAAGCATATATTTGTTGCTGCTCATTTACAACTCAAAATACGAGTGAAGTGTAGAATGAAATAGATGTCTTCTCATTTCCCCTGCAAGAGGCAGCCTCATAGCTGAATCAAAACGAATAAATTTGCCAGAGCGGTGTAAAAATTGACCTAATCTCTATGATTTAAACGTCCTTTTAAGTTTTCCCTTCTCGTGATATTTTCAGGCATTTAGCCTACTCATTGCATTCATTCATTAATAAAGAACCCCCTTTGAAGATTATTCTACGACGTTACCGGCAGTAGAAGATGGAATCGCGATTCAAACAGTACCATCTGCTAACTGAAAATATGCCCCCAAAAACGTAAATAAGCTTGACATTTATTTAGTGGAAAATCGCTCATTGATAAAAATCTCACTGGTAGCGATCATTGTCAGTAACAACGCAAAATGCGATATAGCCCTGTGTGGAGAAGCTGCCCCGGTAAATTCTACTACGGTACAGTACTAGACTACTGCTGTGTTCGTCTTGGTACTGTAGCGATTGCGTTGGTTGAATTGGATGTAACGTTCCGTTGTACGGTTTAGGCTGAAATTAATTATTTTCATGAACAGATTGACAACGTTTAGGCTGTGGCAATGAAGTTCAGGTTAGTAGTTAGATAGACTTTTGATTTAAGTAAGGGGAGTGCCGAACATGTTCTGTCTCCGTTTGACTTCCTAAACAGCTGTGTAAGTTAGATGTTTTTGTCGTGTGTCTCGCGTAAGCTACAGCGTTGCAGTGAGCTACACTGGTTTGAAACCACAGGTAATGGTAATTTCACCAACAAATCGTTTACTAATGTCAGAATAAATCCTACAACGAAAATGTATATGTGAGGAATGTCATAGACCACTGTAGTATGTGTTGCCCGGGCAACACAGGCTAATGTCATGATGCTAATACTTCAGTGAAATAGTAGACTACTGTTTCCGAAAGTAGATGTACTTCCTTAATAATATCAGCTTATACTGTACATTACACATCACAATTGTGTGTCATATCACAAAGTAAAATGAGTAAATAGTTATCACCCTGGCCTCTTTGCTTGTGGCGTTTCTGCAGCTGCCTTGCAGTAAAGCTATAGTTAGCCTAGCTATCCCCCAAGTTAAAAGATGCGAAACGAATGTTCTGCCAAAGGTAGTCACGCGTGTTTTCGTGACGTTAGTGACGTAAGTAACGTCAGTGACTGTGGCTAGCAAATTAGCCACCGTTAGCTTCACTTTTCGCCACAAAAACTTAACTTGAGCCTAAACCATGCAACGGAACGTAAATTCCAATAGAAGCAACTCAATCGCTACCAAGACGAAACTTTTGACACCTACGTTGTCTATGTAGGCCAAATATTAACTGAGTTTTAGGGGGGCAAAAAGAAATAAAAATAATAATAATAATAATATATATGTGAGAGAACAAAGGTTGTGCTCTCGCCGAAGGCTTGAGCACACCAAATAATAAGTTGAATAAAGATTCAAAGAACAATACTTGGAATGCTGAAGCAGCATTCCAACAATAATATATATGTGAGAGAACAAAGGTTGTGCTCTCGCCGAAGGCTTGAGCACACCCAATTAAGAAATCTGCAGAGAGGTACAGTAACAGTACAGTTTGTGTAATTTGGTCAACCCTTAACACTACTAACATTTTACATGTCAGTCCTGGACATAGGAACATCAGGCTTTTTCTCTTGTTGTTAAACTATCCGCATTTGTGTAATTATTCCGATCCCGTACAACAGCCAGAAAGCTCAGATGATTAAAAAATAATACAACCCTTCCTCAGCACATATTCTAAATGTTTCTCAAAAAACTATGAGTAACTGCTATTAGAAATCTTGCCTTGAGCTACGCTAACCCCCATATTTGGTCTGTTCCCGGACCGCTCTTTCCCTCTTATCATTCCTAAACCAATTATTTCCCCTACCCAAACAAAAACACTTGCGCCATCTCAGCCTTGCATGAATCCCCCCTGGTTTAATTAGTGATGATCAAATTCATAATTATATATTTTTCTCTCTACGCAGGCATATAATTGGGAGGACTTTGACTTCTATGAATCTTATCTTTTATATGAAGAATGTATCATCTCCCCCTCATTAGGGAAGAATTGAGCTAATGTAGGGCTAGCTAGAGAAGGACGTGGTGGATGAACTAGACTGGATGGGGAGTGTTAGTTAGTGCCTAAACTCCTACTCAGGAGGCCAGACTTAATTGGCTAAGAATCTAGGAGGCCTGTAATCTCTAACCCTTGACCCTCACTTAAATTGAATTGGTCTTTTGTTAAAGCACTTTACATTGAATGCTGTGAAAGCCTTAGGCAGCACACTCAGCTCTTAAACCCACCCTGTTGAGGGCTGGTGCTAGACAGCTTTCACAAAGCTAGTTTTGTTACCCAAAACATGAATTCACACAGTGAACTATAATTGTCCCAAATAATATTGAAGTCCATGAAATATTTCCTGAATAATATTCTTTATAAGACATAATATGTTGAGTGAAAGGTCAAACTTGGACATTTTCAAATGCAATTTCAAAATGTGCACCATAGACTGGGCAATGCTGACTGGCAATGAAACATTGATATGAGATTCATCTTACGTTCTTTCAATGTTAGGTGGCAAAACATTTCTAAACAAGCTGTGTCCAGTGTCTCCGGTGGGAAACAATTATCAGCATTCTGTAGCCTTCAGCTTCACACTGGGAAATTAGATCTCCAAAATACAATACTGCTATTCCGGGAAGATGGGAGTCAGCATTAAATAACAGTACTGAAGCCATATTGTTTTTTTGCACAATGGCATGTTCTGAGAAGACCACGCTGGATCTGATGATGGCTTTGTTCCATCTTGACACCAACGACAAGAGACAAAGATGTCACTTGGGGTCAGGTCTATTCAGTGAACTGTGAATGACTATACCCTCTGATCTTCACAGCTCGACATTTCCTTCTCTCAATTGTTCATTAGTGCCACTGAGGGGGCACACTGGGGCGTGAAGTGGCATGACCTCCCCGCAACCTTAAACAAAAGAGGTCCCAGTGCCAGTCTCTCCACCAGCAGAGGGGACCTCCCTGAGCTTGGCGACCCAGCAGTAAGTGCTCCTTCCTGGGCTTGGAGGTTAGGGGACGTGCCCGGGGTGGCTCTTCTGCAGTACATAAATTAGAGGGAAAGTGGTAGACAGCCTGGCCTGTGTGGTTATCAGCACAGAATAACCTGCTGTGACTGGCGCCTCTAAATCTTTCATCGAGTGTGACTTGTCCCTACTCTTGCCTGGACCCTCACCATCAATCAAGTGCGACACCAGGGCACAAATGGCTTGCGTTAACTTTTCCAGAAATAAAACACTCTCATCTAAATCAATGGGGAGAAAGTGCACCACCGACCGTTCTTTGTGAACTGATTAAGTTACTAAGCAGAGTTAAAGTGGACCTTGTGCTAGCCTTGTGCTTAGCAAAGGGGAAAGTATAAATCTAAATAGGCTGTCTGCCAGTAAAATTGAGGCCATGTTTAGCGCTGTGCCCAATAAGCACACTTGTAAAAGATGTATTGTTTTTCATTGCATGTTATTGGGAAGTCATGTACATTACAAATTGCATATGGCAGGTGAATTAGTGTTCCTGGTAAGCAAGCTTGAAGGTTGTCTCAGCTTGATTACACCATTTCTGTAGAGCTGTATGTTTAATGTACATGTACATATTGGTGGTTATAGTCAAGGAAATTCTGTATTTTACAAGGCACAGTGCAACAATAGCATCTCCACTACAATATTACGTGGTACAGTGTAACAAAAACAGAAGTGTAACATCATAAACAATATCATTGGTGCAGTCTACCTATGAGACAGTGCTACAACAGGAATGTAGATAACAACTGTCCAGAAATGGCAGGCGATGTGAGGGAGGTAGAGCCAGGTTAAACAGCCCTTTCACACTCCGACAGTATCTTTGAATGAATAATAGCCTTTTGCTTAATGGTTAGGTGTCTTACATTTGACACCAGAGGTGAGCCCACAAATTGATTGACGTATTTGCCCCGGAAATCTTTTACACTCCTCAAATGTCTACCTGGACAGTGATGATAGTTATGATGGCTGTGTTAGAGCATGTTGATGCCCTTGGATTATAGTTGTTCTTTTTATTTGAGGTGTTTCTATTGTGTCTACTGTACTGAATACTGTGTGTTCTGTGCCTGTCTAAGTCAGGTTCTCAGCTTGTGGGGGAAGTAGACTATTGATTTTGCAGTATTACGTGATACTCTCAAGCACACACACACTTGCACACACAAACAGGCCAGGTCACATGTAGATGTGCTTGGGAGACACATCCTGTACATTATAGTGTCTGTACTTGTATTGGAAAACATATTGTTTACAATGACTGCTTAATTCTCACATTCCTAATAGGGCATGGCACATCACATTCTCTGCTTGCTCTGACTGCTCCTTGTAAGTTCAACACAAGGCCAATGTAGAGAGCAATGAAAAGCAAAGCAGTTGGGGAAAAAAAGGCCACGCTCTCAGCCGTTTCAAAAGCAATTAAGGGCATTTGAATCAATACCTTGAAAATTCGGATTTCACATTTAATGACACCTCGGGGCAGAGCTGTTTTTCGGGCTGTGACAGGAACATCGATAATAATGACCTATCGCCGGCCCCTCTTTCCCAGAGTTTCCCAGGCGTCACTGAAAAGGGTTCCATCCCCCCGCCAAGCTGGTACGAGACCAATAAATTCCTGAAAAGAAGTGACTGATTGGACAGACTCTGACATTATATTTCCTCTGTGGATCTTCTTCTCTCTGACTAGGGAGAGGATCAACAAGATGCCACAGTGAAGCGGGTAGGAAAAGATGGGGTTATTATTGGCCTCCTAGAAATATGAGGAGATGGGAGCCAAGGGAGCTGAAAAGTCAGAGACAAGCTCCATTACAGCCTTGGAAACTTGCCCCGTCCTTGTGCCTTTGAAGACACTGGCTCGTCACTCGGATTCAGGCAGAGGAAGTGTGAGCAATGAACAAGGCTACTGATTGGCTAGCGAGCGGAACTTACTCCATAATGATTTCAGCGTGTCCTTGCAAAATCGGAACTGTGAGTTATTTGCGGAAATTGGACATATTCACATTTGCAATTAAGCTGAAAAGACAAAGTGAATCGGTCCATTCAGTCCCCAAACTGGTTCATGGTAAACTGCCCAGAAGGGGTGTTTTTCAACCGGATGATTTTTGAGCATTGAATCAATGATTTTGGAAAAAATATCAGAAATATCCTGTCTTTACTTCTATTTCTTATTTTTATCCACATGTAAGTACTCTCTACTGTACTCTCAACCACAGTGGTGCTCGCTTAACCTCCTCCTGCTTGCACCCTTCCCTGTTGTTGCAAACAGTGGAGGCCCCCTAAAAGGTCACAGCGTACACTGTTAGTTCACCATCAGTGAGACCTCCGTTGACAACACATTGTTGATGCGATGCTATTTAAACAGCAGCAGGTGCTGCCTTCACGGCTGGTTAGCTGCTGTTGATGTGAACCTGACAAGCCTCCTCTGTCATTGATTGTGGCCGTCTCCTGGTCAAACGGCACTTTGTATTCTTTATGCCTCACACATGGGCTAGGCAGACCAGATCCCTTTGTTTGTAGTGGGGGAGGATGTGAGACACCACCTCATGTGAGCCATCAGGTGGAGGTCAAGGATTTTAGCCTTTGCTGGTCTCCAGTCGATGAGATGTGAGATCAGGAAGGTTAATTAGGTTTCTGGATTTTTTAATGTGGATAATCAAGAAATGTGCTTTTGAAATACATTAGGCCGTTTCACTGACTGTAATTATCATCCATTGTTGTCCTTGTATTGTTGTTGGGAAGAGGGAGCTCTGGGAGGATTCAATTTTCACTGGTTGTGTTTGTCACACGAACAGACTCATTTGTCACATTGCAATGCACGTTGGAGCTGGCAAGAAATCTTCAAATCACACATGCGTTGTTAGCATTGTAGCATATGGACTCACCTGTCTTCTCAACCATGTGGTCATTTTTTTCTTTTTCTGAATTTAGCTTGTGTTAATGTCCAACGGCAGCCAGTTGCCCTACGCAAGACCAGTTTATGAACGTCAGATAGGGTTGTCCTTTGCATTTCTTTAGTTGAGAGTAGGCTTAGAGAGTATCTCTCTATCTGCCTTCGTTTGATTGATCTGAATGCTCAGATGCATACGTAAATTTGTCAGCAACAAAAGGATGTGTCAGTTCATTTGAGAGAAGATATGTTTTTGAAATATTTTGCACATCAAACAAAAACAGTACCCTCCCTTCGGAATTATGGGGTCAGATGCAATTTGCGTTTCTGCTGTGCCTCATAACATCAAGACCGGCCCCTGCTGATATCTGCAAGCAAAAAAATAAATAATAATCTTTACAGCTCATTTGATCTTCCATCAAAAAGCGTCTAAAAATAAAGTTGCATCTGTAGTCGGCCAATCTTCAAGCTGCAGTCTGCAGACATCCCAACCCAGATTAGAGTTTACGTGGTAGACATCAGCCTTCATTCCCATATCTCTGGATGAGGCACCGTGCTAATTGTTTCATTTGGATGGTCTCTAGCACCAGACACTTGGCAAGCCATGTGGTTGTAGCTGTGTTCTTCCCTGTTTCTGAAGCAGAAATGAAAACAACATGTCACTGGCACAGACAGAAATACAAAACAGAGCCAACGAGGCAAAGCATCCCATGTGTAATTTACATATTAGCATTCAGTCAGTGAGCACAAATGCAGCAAGGTTCTTCCAGCTGCAGAATACTGAGAATGAGGGATTCTGCTTCCAACCCAGACTGTGGTTTGGCCTAATTAAAATTCCTTGTTGTGTGAGATGTCCTCCTTCTTTCTCTTTTCCTGAGGTCAGACGTTTATGATTAATTAAGAAAAGAACAAGCATGTGAATGCGTATGGAGCTAGAAAGTGGTTGTAAACTATGTAGGTTCCTATTGACTCTTGACTAACTACTTATTGAGCTGACACTTGACCTTAGCTCGCTGAGATAAAACTGTCTCGACTGAGCTCAGCTCTTTGAGGGTTTGACCTATATATGTCACACACACACATACAGTCAGACAGCTCCATAGAGTGATGATTTAGTATTTAATACTGTCTCACGGTGACTAAGCCTCATGTCACTCGCCGGCAGGTCCTGGGGTGGTGTTTCCTGTCTGCCACAGGAAGAAGAAGCATGTTTGGCTAAGATGTCGTTGAGGACTCCACCACACTGCCTCTCTCTCCTACACTGTGTGCCCCCCCCGGATGTGTGTCCCCGATGGTGCCATGATCCTGTTATAACCGTGGGTGAGGATTCATCGCCTCTTTCAATCAAGTTGTTTATCGCAATACGAGCAAGCGTTGTTCAGTGTCCTTGGGGTCCCAGTGATAGCCTCAAGCTGGATCCTGTAAAACAAGCTTGCTGTTACTGAACGACAGCAGATAAAAATGCATTCTTTATTGTTTGTTTGTTTTCTATGTACCTTAAACCAAATCCAGATCATCTCCACGTAGAACAAAAGACATGCATTCATCCCTTTAATCACTGGAAGACCCATGCGGTTCAATTATTTAACAAATGGGTATGAAATGATTGGTGCTAAATGTGACTGAACTCAGCATAATTCTCTAACTGCACTTGCCACTGAAGCATACAACTGCTTAAAACTCTTCTTGACCCAATTCTTTATCAGTAGTGGAAGGCTTTTACTGTCTATGTCTTATGGAGGATTCAGATGCATTCACAGTAGGAAAATTAAGTCCTGGCCTGACAGCACGGTACCCAAATGGACGGTTTACACAGCGAATTGACACGCACAGAATGGAAACGAGATATTAACAGAAATGTTGAATTTAATTCTCACTATTATTAAACTCCTTAAATAATCCCTTCAAATTCCTCCTCTAATGCTTTCTTTCTGTAGGTAATGACGAGGCATAAGACTAATCCTGGAGATGCCGAAGAGAAGAGACATTCTTGCCGTCGTGTTGATAGTGTTACCGTGGACTCTGCTCATCACCGTTTGGCACCAAAGCGCGATCGCGCCGCTGCTCGCCATCCGAAAGGGTAAACCAATACTCATCTTGATCGTTTTATGTCCTCCATAACATGCTTTAAGCGTAATGAGATATTGAAGTCGGAACACTTGTTCATCGTAAATCATTCGCTCCTAGAAGCACTTGAACATAATCACTGATTCATTTTAGTAATCTTTACACATCATGTAATGATTTCATAAACTAGTAATTATTTTCTTTCTGAAAGATCCATTGCTAAAATGACTAGAACCTAGTTATCAGTCAGAAAGGTTTCATTAGAATCAGTTCACAGTTAGGGCTGTTTAGATTGTTCAGATTAGCTATTGAGCTATAGTGGTTTCTCGAATCCAATGGAGATTAGATGAATTTCTGAAGTCCTTTAGTCAACATCTAAATGAACTTCTCCTATATGGTTACCAGGCTCGTTTAATTGAATGGCCCGTATATGTGTGCAGTGTGTGTGTGTGTGTGTTTGTGTGTGTGTTTGTGAACGTGAGTGAGGTATTTATCCACATACTGTACACAAGCTTTAGTCATTATCTTCAGACTCAATGTTACTCCCAAGAGACCACAGTCTGAAATGTCAGGCATGCTGCACACTGAAAAAAAAACAAATTAGGGGGACAGTAAATCAATACAGCTTCTTCTTCATCCTTACCTCCCAACATCAGGGTGAAGGGTGACAGACTAAGAAAGCAAGTTCACACAAACCCTTTCCAGGACCGATTTTTGTTTTGTCTTAAAAGAAGCTAGCGGTTTTGGCTCTTTAGAGACTCTCTGGCAGCCATCTCAGAACATCTGGCCATTGTAAGACTGGGTTAATCTGTGTGGTACATAAATATCCCCTTTATGTGTGAGGAGCAAATGGCTCTCGAGCTGAGCAGCCATAAAGATCGCTAGTAGCTGCGGCACAATGACTGAGGGAATTTACAATCTTAACGATCGGCTAACTATATTCTATCTGTCATGAAAGACCACGGGCATCACCTTATCATATCTATACTGGAACAAACTCCCTCTCTCGCCCAACTGGTTGTTTTGCGGCTCAGTAGGTAAACAGCAGGGTCAGCCCCTGGGGGTCTCCGAGCCTGTCTTCTAGATGTGACTGTCCTCTCACGCTGCCTGCTTTTGCTTTTTGCAGCCTGTCACCACCTAGTAAAAGAGATCTTTATCATACCAGAGAGGCTTGCAGTCCATCGACACCGACTCGCAGGTACACGGGTCTCTTGGTTCCGCGTCACTTGAAAGGATCCACTGGGCAGCCCCGGGGCGTGCTAATGCCTTACATGTGTTCCTCTATCCCACCCTGCAGATGACAGAGCCGAGGGGAGGAAGGAGGGCGGACAGGCCTCCGACTCCAAGGAGTACTGCTCCTCGGACAAGGACATCGTGGAGGTGGTGAGGACCGAGTACGTGTACACGCGGCCCCCGCCCTGGTCCGACGTGCTGCCCACCATCCACATCATCACCCCCACCTACAGCCGGGGCGTCCAGAAGGCGGAGCTCACCCGGCTGGCCAACACCTTCCTCCACGTCCCCAACCTGCACTGGATCCTGGTGGAGGACTCCCAGAGGAGGACGCCCCTGGTCACCCGGCTCCTCCGGGACACGGGGCTCAACTACACCCACCTCAACGTGGAGACCCCCAGAAACTATAAGCTGAGGGGGGACACCAGAGATCCGCGGATCCCCCGGGGAACCATGCAGAGGAACCTGGCGTTGCGCTGGCTTCGGGAGACCTTCAACGCCAACAGCAGCCAAGCTGGCATCGTGTACTTTGCAGATGACGACAACACCTACAGCCTGGAGCTGTTCGAGGAGGTCAGTGAAAGTTCAAGGGTCACAGTGGCCTCATGTGGCCGAACATTAGCGGTGAAAGCTCATTTTTAATCACACAACTTAAATCTATTTTCATCACATTGGGTAACATCTGGCTGTGACTAATTGAGTTGACCTACCAGTGTGTAGTGGCCACCTGGCAGTGCCAAAGCCACATCACCTCACACAACGCACTATGGCGAGACTATAGAGGGGGAGGGGGGGAGCAATGCAGATGATCCAATGTGCCTGTGAAGGCTTTTGACATCCAAACGAATCAGCCCCTCAAGATGGCTACTTCAAGGGCTTCTTCAGCGCATCTGCAGAATTCAAGCTTTTTCGTTTTCCAACCTTTTTGTGTCCTCAACCAGGCTATCCTCTGCTGCCACTAGTTAGCACAAAAGAAAGCGAATCCAAAACAATTTGGCCTATCAATATGACTGTTAAAATAAACAATCGTTGATGAAGTATATTTCCCTCTGATGATCCAACTTAAATATGTTTATTGCCTTGAACTATAAAGGTCAGTGTAGAGATCAACGCAAGCTTTTTATAAGTTGAGATGCCTGGACTTGTAATTAATGCCTAAATGTTGATGCCTTTCACCAGTAGATATTTGTGGGACACAGAATTCTGTAAATGGACACAGTAGAAGGCAAGGGCTTTAGATTATTAACAGCCTCAGGTCTTGTCAGTGTGAGAGAGGTTGTGGTAAATGGTTTTCACTCTGTATTGACGAGCCTGTCATTACCTTTCCCTGGGAATCAGGCGAAGTGCACTTTGCCAGGAGCCCTCCATCACCTCCCCCAGCGGGGTCTGTTTATGGCCCAGAGTAACAACCCTGTGGGGCTGACCTGTCTCTTGGTTGACGGATAGATAGACCCCCCAGAGTCAGTCTGGCTTTGGTACTTCAAATACTTTCCGGCTGACCGTGCAGTATCAGCCATGCTCATCGACCTACTTCCAGGTAGATGTCACAACTATGGAGGCTACGCTAGCATACCGTACATCCTGTAGCATACTGCTTCAGGTAGCTTTGTAATCCGATTAAATGGTGCATTAACCTTGATATACTGTACAAGCTTTGCACTTTGCTCACCTTGAAACGCCTATCTGCCTATGGCCTATCTGCCATTCACTGTCACATCGTCAGTAGCAATTGCTTGACGAAGGTTAAACACACAAAGCCTAGATGAAATATAACATTACCGGCCGCCTTTTAATGATTATGCGTGAAATCGCGACGAGGTGATGGGCCTGTTCAGGGCAAAGATGTGAGTAGTTCCACCACAGTAATGTCTCTTTGGAGGCAACTCAGACTTAACCAAACCATAGGGAAACGCAGTGTGTCGTAGAAACATGGTCAGGGTCTGCTGTAAATTGTGGACATTTGAATTGCTCATACAATATGCATCTCCCACAGTTGAACTACATCCCTGTAAAGGGGTTGCATTAATTATTAAGCTTTCATCACAAATTTTCATGTGCATTTTCAAAACCGCAAAATCATTTTGCATTTGCAGCATCTACCTATTTTTAACCTGTCTTCTTAATTCTCTTTTTGCACTAGGGACTCAACGAGGCAAACTCACTCGAGTTACACATGTAAAGAAAACATTTCCTTTATTCATAGAGAGATTGCATTAGCTTAGTTGACTACATAAATCACTGATGTTAATGTGATGGCGATTCATGTTGATACTGCTTCCCGTCTCTGTAAATTATATTAAACTCATCTTTATGATCTGAAACATGTCTGGTAAAAAGCCAAACACTGTATCGCATTTGTTAAAGAAGGGATTCTTTTCCTCACACATTACCACAACAGCTCACAATATCTCTAGGGTGAATCTAATTTCAAAATCATCATTCCTAGGGGACAAGGAAATGCATTCAGGCTTACTAGAAGATACTATTGCACAGTACAAGACTTATTAAAATGTTCATTTTGATGTCAAATGTGAAAAGGGACAGTTAGGTTAGGATTTGAAAATTTGGGAGTCAAGTTTGTGGGCCAGACTTTGGCACAGCTGTGTGTACCGAGTATGGGTCCAAGTGGGTCCAAGTCATGGTAGTAATATCCTATTTCTGACTTTTATCTAGACACATAAATTGATTTATGAATGTGGACGTCAGCCTTCTCCTACTAGAGTTTGGGGTTTGCTAGCTGCCTTTGTTGTGCTCTGACTTCAGAAACAGAAGCTTCTTTCTCAGCGACTCCTCTCACTCCCTTTCCGGTAAATGGAGTAGGAAATAGTTTATAGACACACGGACAACGGGTAATTCAGCCCAAACACTTTCAATACGAAGGAAATTGGTTGGCGGTCCCTTTTTCATTTTCATCTGCTTAACTGCAAACCGAGGGAGGAAGTGGTTTATCTTAGATCCCTCTCGCTGTCAGCCCTCGAAACGTTCGTTTTAACATTTCAGTATGAGAGAAAAGACACTTGGGCGGTCTGATTCATTCACAAGAAAAAAAATAGTCAGTTGTGGACATCATTTTAAGCAGAGGAGAGGTAGCATAGAGAGTCAGGAAGCAGTTGAGGGGATAAAGGAAAAATATCACCATTGGGAAAGGGTGATTTCAAAGATGCGAGGAGCTCACATTCTCTCTCACACACACACATACATACATAACTACATGCACGCACTCACATTCACACACACACACACACACACTTCCTTTCCTCCCAGTGCTCGTTAAGTGGGACTACCCTGCCAGATCTTATCGGGGTGGCTGGCGGAGTCACGGCCTCCAAGGCACAAACGCATTTCCAAAACCGAGGCTTCCCACAAACCCCCGGCCCCCACTCCATGCTGTTCACACACTCGTCCTCTCTGATCCCTTCAGCTGATGGCAGTTCATCAGATTCTGCCACCACACAGGGACACAGACACACCAGGATAATCCCACATCCTTCATTATCTAACACACACACACCCAGACACCACCAATCTCCCGGCACGCACGTTTCATTTCCCCAAAAACACTTCCACAGCAGATACTGCGGTGCCATTATTCCTGCAGCACCGCATGTGTCTAAATGATCCGGCCAGTTCTCTTCCTCCTCCTCCTCCCCATCCTCATTAGAAAAGTTTCCTTTTATGATCCAGGCGTCTCCAACCTCTACCAGTAGCGCATAAACAGAGAAGTCGACAATGAGCAGGCTGCTACAGGAGCTTTTGATGCTGGAAGATTAAAGGACAAAATGGGGGAGTTCTCGGAGCAAAAGAAAGGGCTTTACCTCTCAAGCTTCTCCTCAACAGCCCGGCTCCTCAGACTCTCAGTGTAATGGCCCTAGCTCCTCCAGGCCCTCTCGGGCTCTGTCCACATTTACACTACTTAAGGCAGAGAGCAAGTGTGTTGAAGGTGCCTGTCACACACATATCATTTCTTTCCCCACACATACTGGACTGTAGCTCAACGGTGACTATTTTGTTTTGGTGTTATAGGTGTAAAAAAAAAAGCATCTTCAAATCCAAACCAAAAATAAATTGTACTATACATGATGCCAAGTGTCTCTATTTGTGAACTACAGTTAGGTCCATAAATATTTGGACATTGACACCATTTTCATCATTTTGGCTCTGTATACCACCACAATGGATTTGAAATGAAACAATCAAGATGTGCTTTAAGTGCAGACTTTCAGCTTTAATTTCAGGGTATTTACATCCAAATCAGGTGAACGGTGTAGGAATTACAACACATTTTATATGTGCCCCCCCCCTTTTTAAGGGACCAAAAATAATTGGACAAACTAACATAATCATAAATCTAATTGTCACTTTTAATACTTGGTTGCAAATCCTTTGCAGTCAATGACAGCCTGAAGTCTGGAACCCATAGACATCACCAGATGCTGGGTTTCGTCCCTGGTGATGCTCTGCCAGGCCTCTACTGCAACTGTCTTCAGTTCCTGCTTGTTCTTGGGGCATTTTCCCTTCAGTTTTGTCTTTAGCAAGTGAAATGCATGCTCAATTGGATTTAGGTCAGGTGATTGCCTTGGCCATTGCAGAACATTCCACTTCTTTGCCTTAAAAAACTCTTTGGTTGCTTTCGCAGTATGCTTCGGGTCATTGTCCATCTGCACTGTGAAGCGCCGTCCTATGAGTTCTTAAGCATTTGGCTGAATCTGAGCAGATAATATTGCCAGAAACACTTCAGAATTCATCCTACTGCTTTTGTCAGCAGTCACATCATCGATAAATACAAGGGAACCAGTTCCATTGGCAGCCATACATGCCCACGCCATAACACTACCTCCACCATGCTTCACTGATGAGGTGGTATGCTTTGGATCATGAGCAGTTCCTTCCCTTCTCCATACTCTTCTCTTCCCATCATTCTGGTACAAGTTGATATTGGTCTCATCTGTCCATAGGATGTTGTTCCAGAACTGTACAGGCTCTTTTAGATGTTTTTTGGCAAACTCTAATCTGGTCTTCCTGTTTTTGAGACTCACCAATGGTTTACATATTGTGGTGAACCCTCTGTATTTACTCTGGTGAAGTCTTCTCTTAATTTTTTACTTTGACACAGATACGCCTACCTCCTGGAGAGTGTTCTTGATCTGGCCAACTGTTGTGAAGGGGTTTTTCTTAACCAGGGAAAGAATTCTTCTGTCATCCACCACAGTTGTTTTCCTTGGTCTTCCGGGTCTTTTGGTGTTGCTGAGCTCACCAGTGCGTTCTTTCTTTTTAAGAATGTACCAAACAGTTGATTGAGCCACACCTAATGTTTTTGCTATCTCTCTGATAGGTTTGTTTTGATTTTTCAGCCTAACGATGGCTTGCTTCACTGATGGTGACAGCTCTTTGGACTTCATATTGAGAGTTGACAGCAACAGATTCCAAACACAAATACCATACTTGAAATGAACTCTAGACCTTTTATCTGCTCCTTGTCAATGAAATAACGAACTCCCATGAGGGAACAACATACACCTGGCCATGGAACAGCTGAGCAGCCAATTGTCCAATTACTTTTGGTCCCTTAAAAAGGGGGGGGCCGCATATAAAATGTATTGTAATTCCTACACCGTTCACCTGATTTGGATGTAAATACCCTGAAATTAAATCTGAAAGTCTGCACTTAAATCACATTTTGATTGTTTCATTTCAAATCCATTGTGGTGGTATACAGAGCCAAAATGATGAAAATTGTGTCAATGTCCAAATATTTATGGACCTAACTGTAATTATCAGAAAGATTTGAGAGATGTAGTGTGGGAGGTTTTTGAAACCTAAACCTCTGGGTAAAATGAGACGGTTCAAGATGTAATGAGCAGGCGTGTTTGCTAGGTTTGACGTCAAACCCGTGTCCGACTCTTGTGATCTGTAGATGAGGTCCACCAGAAAGGTCTCCGTGTGGCCCGTGGCATTCGTGGGCGGGCTACGCTACGAGTCGCCCAAGGTCAACGCAGCAGGAAAGGTGTATGGCTGGAAGACGGTGTTCGACCCCCATCGACCATTTGCCATCGACATGGCGGGCTTCGCCATCAACCTGCGCCTCATCCTCTTCAAACCCCAGGCCTACTTTAAACTGCGGGGGGTCAAGGGGGGCTACCAGGAGAGCAGCCTACTCCGAGAGCTGGTCACTCTCAATGACCTGGAGCCTAAAGCAGCTAATTGCACTAAGGTAAGGACATGCAAAAGGACATGTGGATTGCTTTCCAGAGTTCATTTAATGTTTTTTATATAATCCCCCTATTCCATCTCTGGCATAAAAAAAATGAAGAAAAAATACTCACTTTATAGGCATTGACTATGCGCCATCCCTCTTGTGGAAGCCGAGTATTCAATATTCTGACAGTTCAAACTTCCTACTCTCCTGAACTGGTGCTGGAAATGTTTTGCTGCATCTATTAGGTAACTGGCCCTGTCCACGTCTCATCACACACAACCCACACAGACACACTGTACAGTAAAACACTTCAAGGTGTGTTGTACTTTTTCCACGGCCCACTCCACCTCCGGCATGTTTCCTTCCGCCTGTGGTCTGAGCGGCTCAGGTTCTCCCTGGGCAAAGGAAAGTCAGTGAGGTCAGGCTTAGCTCCCCACCACCACTCTCTGCGCCCTATTTTAACGATCTGAAACGCAAGTATCAAAACGCAAAGCGCCAGTAACTTTGTGGGCGGGACTCCGGCGCTGTTGCTATTATACCGGTGGGATAAATGACTTCTAAAATGGGTTGGTCTGAAGTAGCTACATTACTAATGGGTGTGGTTTGGGCGTAACGTGCAATAAACCAATTGCTATTATAACGGCGGATTTGCCAGGCACACGCCAGGAGTGGTTCACAGCCGAGGAGACCGACGTTCTCGTCAGGGCCGTAAAAGATAGAGTGGTGACATTGTATAGGAAAGGCACAGCAGTTTTCTCATTGCACTAAGTTGCCCACTCATGCTGCTTATTAAAATTATTATAATTATTTTTAAATATATTTTATTTTTTAAATTGTTATATTTTTAAACTGTTTAGTTCTTTGAATTTGTTTAACCATTGTATTTTTTTTACTTAATTTCAGACACGTATATGTTTATTGTTTGCACCTTCCTGCCACAGTAAATTCTGTGTTTGTGTAACATAGGCTACATGGCGAATAAACCGAATTCTGATTCTGATTGGGATTGGAGAAGAAACCCACCCAAATTAGGCGTGGGAGGAAATGGCCACAATTGTTACAAATCAAGTTCACATACATCGAGATTTCTCATGAAAATCTTTTTAATCATTGACATGAAAGAAATTTAACACAGGCATACAATAAATCTAAACTATGCCCCCGGGAGCGCAAGGTCATTCCCTAATTTGCCGACGTGCGTCTCTGGAGGGAAAAGTCTGCTTTGCGTCGAGTGCAAACTAGGAATGATACTTGCGTTGTTGACAAAGTCAATTGCGCTGGGTGCAAGATAGGGCCCTCTCTCTTTTTCTCTCTCTTTCTCTCTCTCTGTCTTACACACCCACGCACACACAGGCTCTCTCTCTCTTACACACACACACGCAGGCTCTCTCTCTCTTTCTCTTACACACACACACAGGCTCTCTCTCTCTCGCTCACAGACAGACAGGCTCTCACATGCTTATACACATATTCCACCACCTTTAGTTAAAACACACAGACACACAAACTCGTACTCTCACAAAGACACACCCTTCCACACATTGTGTCTATGAGCGAGTACTCTCATAGACACACTTTGGCACACATGGGATTTAGACATTAGGGGGATATTGAGCTGATTATCATTTTTGGTCCAGCACAGCATTTCTAGGAGGAACAGATACAAATATGGGATTGGGCAAGGGGGTTGGGTGGACAGCCAACTGAGGGCTGGGGTAGTACAGAGTTCAGTGGTGTAAACAGGGAAGTAGGAGGAAATGGGAAAGAAAGAAGGGGATGTGATCTTCCTCTTTCTTTATAGATGTCTTCAGACAAAAGTGTGGCTATTAACCCTTCCTACACCTGGGTGAAGTGGGAGTTAGCTTGTGGCCCATCTAAAACACACGCCATGCATTATTCATGGCTGTGGCAGTGGAGATGAAAGGCGCTGATGCCCCAATAAGCAGTAGTTGATGAAAATGGGCTTCACACACTTGTTATAGGGAATATACAGGGAGTATTCCACTATGTTAAGCATGTGTCTGGTTTTCATGGCTAAATCATTCCACTCCAAACACTTGATCATAACCCGGTGATGTCCCCAAAATAACGAGGCTTTCCTACTTTCCCAAATAACGAGCCTAAAACAGCTCTTTTATTGTTCATTTAGATTCTTATTGATTGGGTAGTCCATACCAAGTCCATTCGTGTTGCATTGGTGAGGTCCTTGACACCTCCCAGCAGGTTTAACTAACTGGAATAAAAACAATTGAGAGTCAGCAAAGCCTTCAATTGCAGTGTAGCAAAAATGTCCAAGCGGACACACTCATATTGCTCTTTGGTACAATGTACTTTCTGTTCTATTCTCGTTGCTATATCCGTAAGTAGATATTGTGAAGTAGAGTGTATGCTGCCCACACAGAAGGGAAGAGTGGAGGAGGGAAGAAGTCTGCATTATACCAACTGTGCTAGTGTGTGTGTGTGCGTGTGTGAGGTCTGTCTTTTCACATGTATTTTTTTCTTTTTCTGCAGATACTCGTTTGGCACACCAGGACAGAAAAACCTGTCCTTGTTAATGAGGGGAAAAAAGGATTCACAGACCCTAACGTGGAGATTTGACAGTGTCTCCTCAGAAAAGGGTAAGTAAGAAGAAAAATAACAATGATCTAGAAAGTATTTTGTTCCAGTCAGGTGTCTCTGGCTTACTATCATGCTCTTGTTTGGAAAATAACTCGTATCTTGTTGTTTTGAGGATCTTTTATTATTTAATCATATAATTAAATAATTATCAATACATTGTATGAGCGTAGAATTTTGTTCAATAAGCCTTCACGTATTCAATGCAAAAGGTCCATAACAGTTGAGTTAGTTTGTTAGGTTGAGAACGCTAATCAAGACTAATATGTACTTAATACAATGTGTGCAGTTTAGTCAGCATGGCTCTGTTCTCTTTTCCAGGTGGTTGGCTTTGGACTCTGAGAGAGGAAGACAGACACTCTTCCTCAGAGCAAAACAGTATTAATGTCTTAATCATGAAAAGAAAAAGCTAAATACTTTTACTATTGGAATTAAAGCAGTTATAATGTATCATATTAAAGCACAGATTATCTCAAGATGGCAATACTCATCAGGTTTAAGTGTTGCAGACACCAACACAAAACAGATATGGAAGGAGGGAGAGACGGCAGAAGGGACACTATATCAGTGGTGTGCAGGCATGAGAGACAGCACAATGTTCAAAGGAATGGTGAATGCCAATGGAACTCGTTACACTGTAACCGCTTGAAAAGACGGAAGAGAATGGTTGTTGTTCAATGTGGATCTGCGTTCTGCACATAGATGAGGTCAGGAATCCTTGCCTCGAAAGGGTCAGAAGACTTCAGCCAGAACACTGGCCTCCCTGAACACCCCCTTGCCCCCCCGACCTCCAACTTGAACCGAAAATCTTAACACGACCGTCCAGTTCTTTAGTGCGAACAAAATAGGAGAATCTGAAGAATGGATTTTACCTTGATTTTAACGCTGGTTCAAAAGGGAAGGAATGTTCTTTTTTTGTATAGCAATTTTAGTTTTTTGAGTTGATTTTATTCCATTGTTTTGGGTGTTTACATGCATTTTCTTTCTAGTTCAAAACTACTGACTACTTGCCTCCATTTTCACTGTTGGGCTTCTGTCATATATATTAGTGTCACCCTCACTCATGGACTAAAGTTGCCCATTCAGTTGAAATAACTGAAATAACAACAATGGATCCCTTGTGTGCTGAAGTATGCTGACCTTCCAAATCTCAAAAGCTTAACTAAGCACTTAAAAACAGAACATTATTGACTGTGCCATCCCAAAATTGAAGACACATGTAAATATTTATTTAACAAAGAGGTTTATTTGAGAAATCCTCCTTGGTGAAAATTCATGAATGATGTAACTACTGTATTTATATTAATATAAAGAATACAAGGAATACACACACAATTGTTTACTTTGGCATTGCCAACACATCGCTAAATTATTCGATCCCATTGCACAGTTTCACTCATGTTAAACCACATGGAGAGTATGACAGCACATCCTGCCTGAATGATCAGGTTTTTGCCCCTTGTGTGTGTATGTATGTGTTCCCTATGCCCCTTGACAAACAGCTTGAGAGGGGACAGCATTGCTTACATTATGGTACTACGGTGCAGTACGGTGAAATTCAAGTATGACGTCAGTTGATGAAGCAGTGATCACAAAATAGTAAGGAAAAAGAGAAGCAAAGGCAGTCACCCAAGTTTAAGGGCCATGTTATATGGTGCTCACTCTGTGCGCACATCCAAGTGTACTCCATAGATAGATTGTCAGCTAAAGGCATTAATTATCCACCTTCACTATTACCGCATGTGTGTCTGAGCTGGTCTACAGTATCCTCTGCCTTGTCTTGACAGAGTGCTTTATCTACACTAGGCTTAATGAGATATAGGCACACACTTATGGGGCTTGCGAATCTGCACATAATAATACTGGTAAATCAATAGACCTGCAGGATCTGTGCCAAATGTGAACAACAAAGTTATCCTCAGTTGAAACCATAGTTTCCTGTGTGAAACAACCTATATCCAATAATGTTTCTCCCAGTTAGGACAAATCGGTCACATTTGTACAGGTTGAAGTTAGTTTTGCCTTACAATAAATATTGTGACCGTTCTTGGCAATAGCTGGCAAACTGTACTGACAGAAGCACAAGAGGCCAGTCAAATGAATGTGCGACAAACACAGCTATAACAATTATAAACCTACAAATCCTTGTAAACCACAATCAAAGATGACAAACTGTAAATACTGATAAATAATGACTGGATGTGAAAAAGGGATTTTACAAATGCTCACGGTTTTACAAATATCAGAATAAATAATGTATAGTTACGTAGGTTGTTGGAATAAAATAATATTTTACCGCCCTCATTGCATAGCCCCTTAGTCTATCTACTGATAAATATCTAAGACCTGCAGAGCAAGAGCATAAGTCAACCAACACAAAACACTCACAAAAGGAAACATTGTTTTCTAGTCTGTAAAAGCCACCTGTAATTTGCACCTATGTTTCTGCCCTCCAAAAATAATAATTTAGGGTTTTACCCAATTGTACTTCTACAGTCATTACTGTCAATTTAAGACAGTGCTTCTTTGAGTAACTCGAATATTATTTTCTCTATGTTTGATTTTATTTTATTCACTACTGGTTGTTGACATTAACTGCATGAGACTGAGTTGCACAGATGAGACCCTTGCGCCAAGAATCAATGTACTTAAATCGGTTCTATTCTTCAAAATGTCAAGCGAGCTCTGTTTATTTATTAAAAGTCAATATTAATATATTTATTTATGTATTCATTTCCAGTTTGAATATCCTCTTGTCCTATTTAATTATTATTAAAAATGTCTTTTTTTTTGTCTGCCCCTTTGGCTCTGTTCAGTTCTGATTCATCTTCTAGACCTGGCAGTGATACTGCTCAAGAGGTCACATTTATGATTGACCACATTATCTCATTTGGTGACAGCCAGCTTGCATGCTATTCCGATACTGTTTGCTGTATTGCTTTGACCTTCATTGTCTTCATTTTCCCTGACCTTTGCTCTTCACCGTAATGAGTGTGGAAAGCTTGAACACTGAAACAGCATAGCTCCAGTAGTTCAGAATCTTGAGTGTATTTTAGGATCTGGTGGGATAGTGTTCCAGTGTGCTCCACTCCTCAGTTGTTTTTGCCAACACATACAGACGGAGAACAGAGCAATTACGTTCTACCACACAGAAAACAGCTTAGGAAATCGTTGGTAGTAATACAGCACATCCAGTATATAATTGGTCATAGATTGCTTACCTAGGGCAAATTAAATTACCGGTACCTTAACTCCAATCCCGATTTAGATCCAGTGTCATCTTCCTTCTGTCTTTCTGTGAATCACTGTTCTGCATGTAACTGAAGGTTGTTCATCTCCCACTCATTCTCTCCATTTCACAGAGAAACTGTCTGACGTCCAGTAATAAAAGACTGAGAACTATCTGACAAGTGTCCTTTTTTCTGTAAAAAAAATTGAGATTGACTTTGGAAGGAGAAATAGGCCAATATTTCAGATTGTTTTCCAGTTAAAGACAAAGTCAAAGGCAGGAAGATATATTAATAAAACAAATGTATAAAAGTATTTGGTAAATGAATACATTATATATACAGACCACATATCAGATAACAATTACTTTAAACAGTGAACAGACATAACCAGGGCCGGGGTGGGTAATCGTGAGAATCGGGAGAGTTCCCGGTGGGCCGCTTCACTTTTGGGCCGGTGGGCCGCTTCACTTTTGGGCCGGTCGAGGAATTGTGTTGTTGTTGACATTTGTCATGTTAGTCTATCTTCTCTTAAAGTAGGCTACACACGTTCCGCATTCTGACACCTCAGCCTCTGCATGGGTTGTACCATGTGAGGGAGTTCTCCCCTCCCAAATAGAGTTGGTTGGGTCCATAGCCCGACTTTTCCAAAAAGTTTTCTCAGATCGGCTACCGATAGCTGGGACGGGCGGCCCTACCGTAACGATACGCGTCAGGGAGGATGGATGGGAGCAGGGCCGTAGTGATGGCATCACTAGACAAGGTTTTACCAATTGAAAAACAACAGTTTATTTTACATAAAGCTCAAAAAACTATTTTGCGCTCAAATAATGACCAAAAAATTTCGATTAAGTGTAGAAGTCCCTATCTTGCATCACATCAAACCCATACGTCTTAAATTGGGGCTCCGAATGTTTACAACGTCTGGCTCCGTGCCTGATTAACACTCGGATCGTTAAGCAGTCTCAAAAATTGTATCAATATAAAAAATAATACGATCTCTTTCTGTAATCATGATACCCCCCAGAAAGGGCCGGTCTTGGGCCTGAAACTCCCGGGCTGAAAAGTGCCCCCACTCCGGCCCTGGACATAACCATCCACTCATTATTTAAAGGCAAGCCAATGGAAATTAATTGATGAAGTGGCTGATTCATGGGCTTCAAGCCCAAAAACCTTTAGATCATAAGATCTTCATTTAACTCTTTAAAACACAATAAAATGTAGTCGTTTTCTTTTTTATTGATGAAAATACTGCACAATGAGTGTTGATTTCAACAGTCCTTTGTGATAACATGGCTGTATTGTGGGTGAGTAATAGTCATTACTAGTGCACACAAAGAGCTATTGTTGCTGAAGACGTGTACAATGTCATAGAAACGAGATAAACTATCATACATCAAACACCATTCATACATTCCGTAGAATGTAATAAAGGGTCGCTTAAGTCAGGAATCCTCACTGGTCTCGCTCGTTTTCCACACTGGTGTTTCCAAAATAGTAACTAAATGTCATGTGCAGTGATGTGCATCGATTCTGAAGCAGAATGACGGGGTGAGAGGCTGAAGCCCCCCCCCCCCCCCCAGGCCCTCTCCCGCCCTCACCGAACATCAACAGTCATTCCAAGGTCAGGCCTGCTGGCAAAATGGATTTTACCATCGGCCTCCTGCTCCTCAAACACCAGGAGCTGAAGAAACAAACCCACATTAGGCTTCAAGTAGAACAGAAGAGGGGTTAGCGGCTGGGGATGCCCCACCCAGGACTGTTCCGGAAAGCACTGCCGAGTTCAATATTGTCAAAGTCGGGGGTGGCGGAGCGGGGGGTTCTCCTGCTATATAAAAACTGTTGACCTGTGTTATTTCTAACACGGGCATTGGAATTGGAAATTCTTGTAGAGGACGTGAGGAGATTTCTAGTTAATCCCGAGAGCGGTTAGAGATGTGGGATGTTGTCAGTACCTGATTTAGCCAGGGGGTAGGGAGGTAGATGGTTTGCTGGGGCCCTATGGACCAGTGGCGTCCAAGATTCTGCCAGTTGATAAAGATCACTTCTTTACCCTAGCCCTGTGGAGGCACACTGAAATGAGTAACAACTATTCTTCCTGAATTCCTCCCTTCAGAGTTTCTCTCAAAATCTTAATTAATGTTTTGTATCTGATTACTAACATGCTAAAAACAAAGGACAAACTATGATCAGGAAGCACTCTCATAACCCGATAAGCTCATTGGCTTCACTCACAGGAAGTCTTATGAAGGTGTCTCTGGGAGGGCCATCTACATCCAGACTGGCCTGGAAGAACCCTGGAAAGGAGGCCCTCTGGGAAACTGAGTTCCACTGGCCTGCAGTCAGTCTGAAACAATAAATAAATAAATATTTATATATTTACCAAGAATTTCAATTGTTTCATGACAAGTTAGGATATTTAGATTTCATTAGCAAGCTTTACAAACAAAAATACAAACGCTGCCAAGATTGAGATGAGGATTTAGATGGTGGGAGGTCACATTACAGATAATTCTTTGATTTCCACTAGCTCCCGGTGTAACTGTCCATTGTGAAAAAGGGGGAGGAAGATAACCTTGATGAAACAGGCAGGCGTACTGAAGGAGACAAAAGATCACCAAACAGAGGGGTGAATTAAAAGTAAATGGTGGGTTCATAAACTCTAGAACCATATCCAGACTATAAATGGTCACGTCTCAAAGCGCCACATCATTCAATGCAATATCTCCAACAAGTCCTGGAAAAGAAGACAGTTCTGTCCTCGGCTCTTAGGGGGAGGGAGTTAATTAACTGAAATATCAAACTCCACAACAAGAAGGGGAAACAATTGAATTTGTACCCTTGCGCTGTTTGTCTAAGCATTTCCCATAATTCAGTTTTCCACCAGTAAACTCAACGTTCTCTCTCCCTTCAATGGGAAAATGCATAAAACATGAGCAAATTGTTATTGGACAAGCAAGAGCTT
Source organism: Osmerus eperlanus (assembly GCF_963692335.1). Classification (NCBI taxonomy): domain Eukaryota; kingdom Metazoa; phylum Chordata; class Actinopteri; order Osmeriformes; family Osmeridae; genus Osmerus; species Osmerus eperlanus. The sequence continues at coordinate 3,015,117 of NC_085028.1, forward strand.
TTTATGCTAAGCACCAAGAGAAGAAACATTTGCCTTTCACCTGGGCTGCATAAAGTAATTGATCAAGCACAATCTCTGTCTGCACCTTTTGGATAAGCTGCATGAACTGTATTTCCAATTGCTAGTGGCGAGTCCAAAGTTGTCTGGTTGTGATTCTTCTTTGTTTGGACAACATTTGTCTGGAAAGTTGCTGTTGGCTTAATCCTGGCACCTCAGCAACCACATTTATCAGCATCACCAGGAGCTTTCACATCTAACATGGTGCTGAATATTAACAAGAGCAGGTTCTCAGGAACAGACCTCAGTAACACTCCTAGAGCCTGTCCACAGAGCACACTAACACACTACCTTCCCATCAGGCATTGCAAACACCTCGGTCTTGTAGTCTAGGATGCCAACAAGATGTCTGTGTCCACAAACACCTGGAACACATATTAGGCTATTATGAAAACTCAAAGTCCTCCACTGTCAGTAGGCATTACCATCATGACCAAATCATATTTAATGCTGCGTAGACAGAGGTGTCTGTGTCCTCACCAGAGCTCTGTCCCTGACGTTGTTCAAGAGTCCAGAAAGCCTCCATTGGTGATGGTGGTCTCATACAGAGTGCAGTCGTATGACTGACTGTTCCCGTTATGGACTGGGAGGTTCTCCCTGTTGACCGGTAAATGGACTGCATTTATATAGCGCTTTTCTACCTTAGTGGCACTCAAAGCGCTTTACAATGTTTGCCTCTCATTCACCCATTCATACTCACACTCACCGACTGCATCGAGCTACCATGCAAGGTGCCGGCTTGCCCATCGGGAGCAACTTGGGGTTCAGAGTCTTGCTCAAGGATACTTCGGCACATGACCTAGGAGGAGTCGGGGATCAAACCGCCAACCTTGCGATTAACAGACAATCCTCTCTACCCCCTGAGCCACAGCCCCCCCTCTCAGACCGGCCTCTCAGACCTGCATGATTGGAGAAAACAAGGAAGCAATCTAATTCAGCGGTCTAGCGCAGAATGTACAGCTATATTTCTAAACCAAGTGCAGACAGCATTTTCAATAAGAGTCATTACGAAATAGAGTCTTCCGACAAGAGGGCCTATCTGGATGGTGGGAAAGTAATTGTTGTCTCAAAGGGGAGAAAATGACTGCAGCGGGGAGTGAATAATTAATGATGTAAGCAACTGCCAGACGTGCTACATCTGTCCAGAACATAAACTGCCCTGAAGAGCATGTTATAAAGCAGCCGTGTCTGGCCTAAAGATACAGTACAGTACAAGACATCCCAGTTGGTTTAGCATACACAACATGGGCAGCAGCTGACCTTAGTAAACTGTAGGCTCTCCCACAGGGACAGGTGCTGGAGGATGACAGAAGGCTGGTAGACACTTCTGTCCTGAAGGAGTGGGGGGGGGGGGGGGGACCTCTGGAAGCTGATCACCTGACACACACACACAGCTGTAAGTGTGTGTGTGTCTTTGTATGTGTGTACAATTCCATCCGTGCATGTGTATGTACCTGACAGTAAATGACACTCACTGTGGTACCAGTTGAAAAGGTTCCTCACAGTCAAATCAAATCAAATTTATTTGTATAGCCCTTTTTACACGCAAGCATGTCACAGAGGGCTTCACATACGCCCATAGAACTGCCCCTCAACCAACCTAAACCCTCAAGGAAGACAAGGAAAAACTCCCAGACAAACTCCCAACAGGAGAAAAAATGGAAGAAACCTTGGGAGGAGCAATTCAGAGAGGGATCCCCTCCTCCAGAGACGGTTGGTGTCATTAAACAGTGCCTAACATTTCTGTGTCTGTGGATGCATGCATGTGTGTCCAACTGACTGACGGAATTTCACATAGCATTGTAAAAAAAAAAAAAAAACAATCTTCATGCTAGATTTACCAATCCCCAGGTGTTGCACATATTAGCCCCATTCTCCAAACAGACTCATTTCCCCATATACTGTACTACCATTATAGCTGGCCGTCGCTGCTCTTGAGAAATGCTATCCAAACCCATTAGCTGTGATAAAACACTCTGAATGTGTGAATGTTGAGTCTAGCTCAAGCACTCCCCCACCACCCATTTGCGAAACATATACGCGTAGTGTTGATGGCCTGTACGCCTCACTCTAAAAGGCTTTTCTAAGCAGTATTGACTTGTAAACAGCAAACAGGGCTCAGTTAGGATCTTCTTCTGTCAAATCGTGTTCTAAATTTTTGTGTTTGACTATGTTTCCATGTTCTATATTATTGCCTCCAGAAGGCTCATCCTGGAGTGCTGACAGCTTTGCTGCAGCACTCTTTGTACTTTCTTCAAGAACCAGACTATTTCATGAGTCAAGGAGTCTTCAAACAAGTCATAGACTTTAAAAGGACACAGTTTTCTTTATTCAGGCAAAATAACGGAAGATAATTCTTATCATCTGTCATCACAGGCTGGCGTGAGTCACAGAACGACTGCGAGCTCCGAGCAAAACAATAGGACATATCACATCTGATCTAATTACAGAATTAGGTCATGTGTTTATGGTTGGTGAACAGGACATAAGCCTATCAGATGGTTTAGTAGCTGCTTTCATCCAGGCCAGGGCTTATTGTTCCCACAACACAGTAATGGTTTGCTCCGTGTTTGCTCTCTGAAATGTGGCTTATCAGGAGACTGGATTCATATGGTCTATATGTTTAGCTGATTCCAGAGACTTGTAGATATATCGGAGGATTAGATGGTTTAAGCAGCATGGTATTGTCTGTACTTGTGTTATCCGATAGGCTGAAGGAAATGTATGTTTTTGCACCATTGCAACTGATCCTGTATCTCTATTTAAACACATCTAGAAGCCTGCGGTTAAGCATAGGTGTTATTTCTAGACCAAGCCACAGTTTGGAGGAGCCCACCTAGGGCCGTAATCTCTCTCTCTCTTTCTCCCTCCCATACACACTGTAGCCAACCCAACAAGCCTTAAATCAATCTCATCCATCATTAGACAGAGCACATTGCCCAACGGGCCCTAACTACATCACACAAGTTTGGGTGAGAGATCTACTAAAGCTGAGGCCCTCTCGGCGACACTCACTGTGGTAGCTGCCGAATAAATTCATCCGAAAATGGTACTTGGTGGTGTAATCCCCAGCCTCGGATAATGGAGCGGCGTAATCTGCAAGATAATGCGCTATCAGAACAGCAGGCGTGTGAGAATGCGAGGCGCGATGCCTCCTCGCGCGTCTGACGGTTTGGCCCTGCCTTTATCGAACATCTCGATGCAGCAGGAGTTCCACATTTCCGAGGCTATCTCGACAGGTGCTGTTCAGGGAATTTGAAAGGTAGGTGGGAACGCAAGTAGTGATGCAAGTTCACGCAAACATTATGTAAGTGCAGAGGGTCAAAATGCAGTCTCTTTGATCTGCTTCTTGAGCCGAATCTACTTGAAGTAGGGAGGTCGTTAGAATGTTAAACCCCAAAGAGGACATAAACTCCCGTCTTGTCGCCTTTCATTTGCGTTTCCAAAACTTATTATCAGGGTAATGAATTTGTTAATGAAGAGAGAGTTCAACAGCAGCTAGAAGGTTGCTGTACTGGTAAGGAGTGACAGCACCACCTATTGGCTGACAGAGGCACAATGCAACTACGCATCTCCAAATCAAACATCCACAGATCAAAAAACACAACAGCGTAGAGAGATTGATATAACGATAACAGTTCAGTCACAACTAACCGTAGCTAGTTACGATGACCTTATTGAGTCAGCTGGGTGTGGCAAGAGCCCCATTCATGAAGCCAAAGTTTGTCCCTCCGTGGAACATGTAGAGGTTGATTGATTTCTGGTTTCGGGATTTCTGTCGCAACAGCCACCATCTCTGTCAAGAAGAGGGACACAATGACTTCCACAGTTGATGCTGTGGTTTCAGAAACCACATGTTAAGGTCAGACCCAGGGCTGGAACACAGAAAATGGCTGCTCCTACCTTTACCTGTACACAGTGCCATACTGTCCCAAGAGGGACAAAGACCCAAAGGACATAAGCATATATATTTTGTGTTTAAATTCCATTTGGCACTAGCCTTAACAAGCCGCAAAGCTTGATTCAATTATGCCATTGACCCAAATCCACTGTCGACTGCAATATGGAATGACCTTTGACGCACCTTATTACAAGTGGCTGCAATTTATCATCAAGTGACACCTTTTGCATTTCAATTCCCTCTGTCACCCCACACTGATTAGCTACACACAATGGGTGCACAGTAAAGTGACTGAGGGTAATTAGATATTCAAAATGGACTGTCTTTAGTGATTCAAATCAAGGGCACAGGGATAATGACTAACAGTGGAAGGGAGTGACTGGGCTCGACTTGATTAACTTCCTGCTGGTGGTGCACAAGGTGGGCGGTGTAGAAGGTTTTTTTATTTTTATAAACAATTCTTGAATTGTTCACTGCATGATCTAAAGACAAACGACCCAGGAACTGTGCTTCAGTGCACGTATGTTTTGCATGGAAGAAGGTTGTGCATAGCAGGGTCCAAAGGCGTTTAGAAAAACATGTGGTGCATGGGTTAGTCACTGACTGTTGCACACAGTGAACTCTCTTCCCTGCAGTGGCGGGTGAGTCAAGCTTATCTAACACAAATTCATACCTGCAGTACTTTCTCATGTGATAAACCTTTTTGCTATGCTTTGCATGTGTGAAAAGAATCAAGTCAATGTGCAGATATTTGGTCCCTTTTTTATCAAGAAAACTATCAGTGTTCTGGAAGGTTACCAACGGTTTCAAATTGTATAATTTTCCAAACAAGAAATGCATTGTGTCTTACTACAAAATAATGCTAATATAATGATATGAGGGATATTAGAGATACTGGCTTAATTGTGTTTATATACTGCTGCTGGCTCACAAACCAGTGTTCATAAACATTTTCATACCTGACCAAACTACAGCACAAAGGACACGTGACCATCTGCTATTGCTAAGTTCCAAGCAGTTCATAGGATACATGCCGTACATAGATGAACCCTGCTGAAAGAGGAAATCCGATTTTTCTTTCAAATGTCTTTCCTAATACCTAGACTCCTCTCTCCTCATCTTCCCCTCAGGGGACGAATCTGAAGATCTCCCCAAAACCTGTACCTCCAATTATTTTGATGTAGACAAGGAGCTAGGACACTGGAAAGGAGTTTGGAGATGCACCTGCTTTCTCACCCTCGGCTGGAAAGACATGGTGAAGGTCACCCCTGAGGTCAAACAATCCAGGCCAATACTCCATCACCAATTTGGGTTTATGTGGCTGTAGGCCAAGTAGAAATGTTGAAGTCAGAGGAGAAAACATAAAACCACATCATATTAAAATATAACTTTCATGGACTGTTGTTAGCAACAACAAAAAACAATGTTATTCTAGGGCAGTTCAAGACAGTGAGACAAGCAGTGACTCAATGGCATCTTCCTGATTTCCCACATGTACTGTATGAGGTCTCTCGACGAGAGTGACAGAGCCCTAGTCACATGTCAACATGACACATCCACTTACTTGTATTGCATCTAGATACTTGATGCTGTCGGGATTGAGTTTCTGGAAGTTGACGGTTTCTAATGCTTTGGAGACACAGCGAAACAAAATTGTCAGCATACTGTAGCAGATTTTGCCTTGTCACTGGGCCTAAAGTAAATGTGCATACAATGGCGACAACCCTGTATGTCAGTAAAGATTCAACAACCCTGCACTCTTTTCATTTTAATCAGCTATGATGCTGTAAATTGATCCTGTTTTCTCAACACACAAACTAAATCTAAAGGGAGTCAGGTGGCTGAGTGGTGAGGGAATCGGGCTAGTAATCAGAAGGTTGCCAGTTCGATTCCCGGTCATTCCAACTGACGTTCACCCTACTTGCCTCGGGGGAATGTCCCTGTACTTACTGTAAGTCGCTCTGGATAAGAGCGTCTGCTAAATGACAATGTAAATCTGTATCCATATAAACAAACGGGCTAATCCGCCTCCATTGTACTCAGACTTCAAGTGGAGAGGGAATTAGAGAATGAGAAGGCCCGCTGGGTTCTCTCTGCCTGACACCGACACGTCCTTGGCACAGACATGGGTTCTGGTACCAAGCTAACTGCTGCTGCACTGCAGGCTTACTCACCAGGCCGGTGTCTCTGTTTATGTGTGTGTGTGTGTAAATCATTTGGCCAGTGAGTACAATACCTTCATTCACTCCACCCCGTTGAAGCCCATCCTGGTTGTCTGAGGTCAAGAGGAGCTCTGTGATTCCCCTGGACAATAGCCCCTGGACACAACAAGATAATTGTGGTCGGAATGACATCACATGCAGTAACACTTGTTTCAAAGAACATTTTGTGGTGAAATGAAGTTGAAGAGATTCATTTAGGGTGAAAGAGAGATAGAGAGGGAGTCGGTGACAGAGTTAGTGAATGAATAAGTGAGTCCAATTTATTTTACAAACGGCATGTATTCATTGTCTTTTGCGTAAGAGCCATATTCATTTTCCACTTGAACTGCTATAATTGGTCCACCATTGGAGTACTGCAATTGAAAAAGCAAATCAAAGAATGTTCGTTTCAGAGCATCAGCATTTCTCAATCCCACTTAACAATATTAATCTTTATTTCATCTTCGTATATGAGTTTAGATAAAACACAGTCTGTGATTTCTCTGTGATCAGTTGAAATCTGTATGAAACAGAATAAAGGTATCATCTCATCTTGACACATGGTGTACTGTACCTGATGTGGCACAAGTCTAGGAACCAGCTGATCAAATAAGCAGCTGACAGGATCGGTGAACTGTGGATAAGTTCATCTTAACTTCATGTTCTCAACACGCAAAGAAATATTCCAAAAACATAATGACACTGATCGTAAACTGTCCACCTTCTGTGCTGCAATGTAGGCCAAAAACTCTTGAGGGGAAAAAACCTTTAAAGACCATTATCAGAATCATATAATGGTATATTATCATTATGATCATCACCATTATCAAATTCTCATGACTTCCTGATTTCTCTGATTGCAAAATTATGGTTTTCCACCTCCCTTTGTAGCTTTCCACTGTGCTGGGTGTTGATAATATGAAGATAACTATTAAAAAAAACAACATGACGCATCAGCGTTCGTTTATCAGAAATTGAAAATAGCAGAGATTTAAGTGATTACGGGCAAATTAAGATGCAGACAGCATCCCTGTATGCCACTAAGCTTAATGTCTTTGCTATAATTATGAGAGTGTAGAGTTTATAGTATCACTGATTGTCTAAAGGGTTTGTGTTATGGTCGATACAATGTTGAGTTGCTTCATGATTTGAGTTTCTGTGAGGGCTGCACCTGCAAGGAGTTATCACTAACCTGGGTAACTCTCCTAAATCCAGGATGACCCACACCCCCAGTTCTGCTGCCAGGTTGATGTATGCCCTGAAAACACACAGAGATTCAGGCCGTGTCCAGGAGGGAACACGACCAAACAGCTTCATATCACTGTCTGAAAGTGTCACCCCTTCTTACTCTAAATCCAGCTGGTCCTGGAAGTTGAAGACTCCTCTCTCGGGTTCATGCAGGTTCCATGGTACATATGTGGTGAGTGTGTTGACCCCACAGGCCCTCATCTTCAGCAGCCGGTCCCCCCAGTAGGCCCTGGGCACACGGAAGTAGTGGATGGAGCCTCCCAGGATGTGGAAGGGCTCTCCCTCCAGAGTGAACTTGGAGGAGTTGGCCCTCAGACCCTCTGTGCGACTCATTCTCTTCACTGCTGCTGGATGTGTGGGAAAACGTGCCTAAATGTTGATATAACTGAGAAGATTACCATGAAATCAATAGTCACACATTGCTTTACGAAGAACATACATTTAAAGCACATGTTTCAAAAAACAAAAAAATTGTAAAAATTCAGCTGGCTCTAACCACTGAAAGACTGGTTGGCTACTAGAGGATCAGAAGTGCACAGTTCTATCTGCTGCCTACTTACTATAGGCAGTATTTGCATGACGCTTTGGATAACAACGTCTGGTAAAGTAGGGTGACCAGACGTTCTCTTTTACCCGGATATGTCATCTTTTCGAGACCTAAAAAATGCGTCCGGCAGGGATTCCAAAACTGTCCGGGATTTTGCCTCGTCGGATATTTGTGTGTCTCTGGGTCGTTCACAAACTATTACGCCCTTACACGATTTGGAAACGGCATCTCCCTTACGTTCCACCTTCTTGCGCGATCACTAAAATTTAATCGTAAAAAAAGGTTTGGATATGGTATTTCCATGAAATTCACTGTAATCATAAAGTACTAGGTTGCAAAAAGCAACATCTACGTGTCTAGGCTACATAAGATTAATGTCCAGTTCAAGGGGGTATGTGAAAGTAAATGTAAATATATAATCACAGCTAGAATTGGTAAAACACCATGTTCAACATTCCATACACGCTCCTCAACCCTTTAAGTCCTCTTTAAGTATGCGTAGGACGTTACGTGAGAATTCATTATTCTTGACTTCGTTAATTAGGCAATCACTTGAGGAACTGACTTGCAACTTGTCATGCGCAAACTCTTCACGCACGTCGCAACAACAACGTTGAAAACTGCTCACGACTAATTCCACACTTATCCAGGATTATTGGCTATAATATATATTATCCCGAGAAAAATAAAACCGAGGATGGCATATAGCGTCGTTTAAAGGACAGACGGAATACCATTAGTTTTTACAGTTTTAAAACTGTAAAAACTAATGGTATTCCGTCGTCTGTACTTTACAACAGCTGGTTGAATTCAACCAGCTGTTGTAAAGTCACCTTGGTAATGAAGTAGGGTGTCCTACCCAATTTAGTGTAGCCTAGCTAAAACACAGTAGCCGACACAACAGCTACATCAAGACACAAAGGCGGTTACATGCACTTAGTAACGCAACATTGTCGTACAAGATTAGATTGTGCTGGACATTTTTTTTCCTGCTGCGTGCTTTTTTTCCCAAATGTAAATAGTTATTTCAATAATAACCACTAGGGGGCAACAAACTGTCAGTGCAATTAATCACATTTTTAAGACACATTGTGAGTTAAACGAGATATAAAGGTACAATTAGGCCCATACTGATTTGCCGTTATCTAAAATAACAATCTCTAAATTTTTTGTATGTACACTGACTTTGTCTAGTGTCAACCAACCCATGTCTCTGTCCAGTTTCCCCCCTCTTTCTGTCATGCATTGGACTGCCTCAACTACTGTCTCATCACAAAACAAACAGCACTATATTTGTTTTCTGATACAACAATGGTTCCCCTTGTTTCTGCTATTCTAGACTTTACTACATACAGCTCTCCCTACGTTTAAGTTGTCAGTGCCAGCACAGCTTCAACCTAAACAGTAGTTTGTCTGTTGGCAGGTTTGAAAACCTTTTTCTCTATAAAACTTTTCAGATGGATTATTCCTTTTAGCAAGATCATCCGTGGTAAGTTACCCCCAAGTTTTATGTTCACATAGTTTATATTCTTGTCTCAGCAGTTTGGTCAATATTGTATGAGCTTATGTCACACTGAAAGGATACATTCTGAGTCAGTTCACTCCTGCAGCTTTGTTGTCTGTGAGGATACTTCAGATGATATGATACTGTACATATCATTCTTATCCTTAACACAGCCATGATACATTTCATACAGCATCATAAATATCATCAGTAAAACTCATGTAATATACATCCATTTTAGTTGTTAATAGTATAGTTGTGTACATTTATTTTCGTAACTTTGTTTATATGTTATAACGGGCTAGTAATCGGAAGGTTGCCAGTTCGATTCCCGGCCGTGCACAATGACGTTGTGTCCTTGGGCAAGGCACTTCACCCTACTTGCTTCAGGGGGAATGTCCCTGTATTTACTGTAAGTCGCTCTGGATAAGAGCGTCTGCTAAATGACTAAATGTAACTTAGTTTCTCCCCCAGACATCCAGCAGCATTGAAGAGAATGAGCCGCACAGAGGGTCTGAGGGCCAACTCCTCCAAGTTCACTCTGGAGGGAGAGCCCTTCCACATCCTGGGAGGCTCCATCCACTACTTCCGTGTGCCCAGGGCCTACTGGGGGGACCGGCTGCTGAAGATGAGGGCCTGTGGGGTTAACACACTCACCACATATGTACCATGGAACCTGCATGAACCCGAGAGAGGAGTCTTCAACTTCCAGGACCAGCTGGATTTAGAGTAAGAAGGGGCGACACTTTCAGACAGTGATATGAAGCTGTTTGGTCGTGTTCCCTCCTGGACACGGCCTGAATCTCTGTGTGTTTTCAGGGCATACATCAACCTGGCAGCAGAACTGGGGCTGTGGGTCATCCTGCGTCCAGGACCCTACATCTGTGCAGAGTGGGATTTAGGAGGACTGCCCAGGTGAGAGGTTTCCATGGCTTACTTTAGTTCAAACTTAACTCTAAACTCAATTACATATATCATATTATGTTGCACTAAGACTATTTGTGTCTTCAGCTGGTTATTACGGGACAGAGACATGAAGTTGAGGACCACATACCCTGGTTTTACAGAAGCAGTGAGCTCCTACTTTGACAAACTCATCCCTATAGTCAAACCTCTGCTGGTGAGTGTACCAGTTTAATGCATACAAATGGCAACAGCCAATCAGAATATGAGAGCAAAGCTGAGTCGTTCACAAGATCCTTCCTTGATAGCGGTTAATGTCTGTTGTTTGTCTTTTGTTAGTATGAAGAAGGAGGCCCCATCATTGCTGTTCAAGTGGAGAATGAGTATGGCTCATATGCAAGGGACGTAGACTACATGTCGTTCGTAAAAGAGGTGGGAAAACTCCTGAGTCACTCTTTATTTTGAAGATACCGCATACCGTACAGATAGTATTCACAGGCTATCTATAACAGCTACCTCCAAAACACTGTTACCCACTCTGTAGTTTGAGATGTTGTCCTTTGTAGACACTGCCAATGTAGTGGGCTGTTTTTCTCTCTCCCCAATGCAGTGTTTTTTGCTGTCCAAAGTACCTGCAGAAAATGATAAAACCAAACTGTTCTCCTCCTTGCCAGGCTTTGCTGTCCAGGGGGATCAATGAGCTTCTGCTGACTTCAGACAATCGAGAGGGATTGAAATGTGGAGGGGTAGAAGGAGGTATTGAATTTTCAATTTGATCAATTTTTGTTGCATGGATCCATTTGCAATTTAGTTTGACCTCTGTTAAATGTTGTTACCGTGTTGGTTGTTCATTTTACTCTCTTTCTTTGAAGCTCTCAAAACAATCAACCTCCAAAAGATATCCTATGGGGTTATTCAATACTTGGCCAGTATGCAGGTGAGTAATTGTATAAAAACGTATCCTTTTTTAATCTGACATATCTTGTTGACGTGTAAAATACAACTTGTGTAGTATATTTTCATAGTATTAATTGTTTTACTTCTAATCCTTTTTGAAGCCTGATAAACCTCTGATGGTGATGGAGTACTGGTCGGGCTGGTTTGATGTCTGGGGTGAACCTCACCATATTTTTCACGCTGAAGGTATGTATGGCTTGTGTCCATTTTGTTCCAACCATTTAACTCTTAGGCCCAGTTTCCCAGACATGGATTAAGCCTATAGTCCTAATGTAAGAGAAAAAGTCAATGAAGATCTAAACCGAAAAAGATTTTGACTAGTCTTAATCCATGTCTGGGAAACTGGCCCTAAATGTATAAATCCAGTGTAACTTTCAGCATCAATATAATCAAAGGACATCTGGTTAAAGTTGTCACCATCATGTCTCTATTCTGTTTTTTTGTCTGTGTTTGGCAGACTTGCTGGATGTGGTGGAAGAGATACTGAAAAGAGGTGTATCACTTAACCTGTACATGTTTCACGGTGGAACCAGCTTTGGGTTCATGAATGGAGCTGTAGATTTTGGCACCTACAAACCCCAGGTTGGCAGCTATGGTAGGTTTTATACTACATCCTCTGTCCCAGTTCAGCATGGAAAAGAAATGGTCTTTCTGAAATCGAAATCCAACCTTTGAATTGAACTTCAGATTACGATGCTCCGTTGTCCGAGTCTGGGGATTACACCAGAAAATACTACTTACTTAGGAAGCTCTTCACCCAGTACTACAGTGAGTGTCATTTACTGTCAGTTACATACACATGCATGGATGGAATTGTACACACATACAAAGACACACACACACACACTTACAGCTGTGTGTGTGTGTGTGTCAGATGATCAGCTTCCAGAGGTCCCCCCCCCCCAGGACAGAAGTGTCTACCAGCCTGCTGTCATCCTCCAGCACCTGTCCCTGTGGGAGAGCCTACAGTTCACTAAGGTCAGCTGCTGCCCATGTTGTGTGTGCTAAACCAAATTTGGCTTCTGGAACCATCTTCATTTGGTATCGAAACTGAACTGTATTTCTGCATTTCGTTTAGCCGTACAGATCCGTGAAGCCAGTCAACATGGAGAACCTCCCAGTCCATAACGGGAACGGTCAGTCATACGGCTACACTCTGTATGAGACCACCATCACCAATGGAGGCTTTCTGAACTCTTGGAACAACGTCAGGGATAGAGCTCTGGTGAGGACAAAGACACCTCTGTCTTGGCAGCATTAAATATGATTTGGTCATGATGGTAATGCCCACTGACAGTGGAGGACTTGGACTATTCGTAATAGCCTAATCTGTGTTCCAGGTGTTTGTGGACAGACATCTTGTTGGCATCCTAGACTACAAGACTGAGTCGTTTGCACTGCCTGATGGGAAGGTAGTGAGTTAGTGTGCTTGTGGACAGGCTCTAGGAGTGCTTCTGGCTCCAACTTCCAGTTTTATGATCAATGTATTTTATATTTAAGGGGGCAAGAACATTGGCTCTACTAGTGGAAAACTGTGGGAGAGTGAATTATGGAAAAGCCCTTGATGAACAGCGCAAAGGTACTTTTGTTCTTTGGAATAAAGCTTTGTGTTTTATTTGTTTCTCTTTTTCGGATTTACAGTTTGGCCTTGCCTCCACATTCTTTTTGTTTTTCAGGTCTAGTGGGAGACATTTTTTTGAACAACACTCCTCTTATGGGCTTCACAATGTACTGTTTGGACATGAAGCCTGGTTTCATAAACAAGTTGGTCTTTATTTACTTTGATCTAATAAAAGCAGATTTTAGCCGCTAGTTCATCTTTTATTACAGTTGCTCTCCAATGTTTCAGACTGACTGCAGGCCAGTGGAACTCAGTTTCCCAGAGGGCCTCCTTTCCAGGGTTCTTCCAGGCCAGTCTGGATGTAGATGGCCCTCCCAGAGACACCTTCATAAGACTTCCTGTGAGTGAAGCCAATGAGCTTATCTTGTTATGAGCATGCTTCCTGATCATACTGTGTTCTTAGTTATTAGCATCTAATATGAATTAGATACACAGAATGAGTTAAGGTTTTAAGAGAAACTCTGAATTCGGGAGGAATAGTTGTCACTCATTTCAGTGGGCCTCCACAGGGCTGGGGTAAAGGAGTGGTCTTTATCAACGGGCAGAATCTTGGACGGCACTGGTCCATAGGGCCCCATCAGTATTTGTATCTACCTGGACCTTGGCTCCAAAGTGGACATAACCAGGTACAGAATCCATTCAAAATAACTCATTTGATCAAATCTTGCAAGTAATGTCCCTGAAAAGCTGAGACATCCACAAGAGCAGCTTTGTATTGATTGATTTCAGTAAATTCCTCATCCATTTTTGTTTAGATTGTCATCTTTGAAGAAAGCCGAGCTGGCGAGAAGATACTATTTGCTGAAAATGCCACTCATGGTAAAACTGTTGATGTTTACAAACACCTGTTTTGTTCACTGCTTTAAAATCGTTACTCTTGGAGCTTCATCATTGATGTGGGATACAGTACGAAGTTTTTATAACAGTCGTTCCAAAATAAATAAAGTCAAAGCCTACCTCCAAGCCAATCACAATGGAGTATTCAACACATTCATCATGCAAAGAAATAAGAAAAGGTACAATAAAGAAGTTTTATGTTATTTCTAAATTAGGTATGTTTATATTCTTGACATTCATACATAGGCTTATATTTAGGTTAGTTTTGTGTTACTTTTGTGTTTCTCATGAGCAAGAGTGGAAAAACAGTTTGAACAAAAGTTATGGTAATTATTTAATTAAGGGGATTTCAATTTTCAAAGATTTTTTGTCTGACACAATGTTTTACACATAGACTAGACTACTGACATACTGGTAATAAAACAACAAACTGTAAGATTGAAGTGTGGTCTGGTTCCTTTTTTATTGCTGAGATTTCGAGAAGAAATCTTGAATCTAGACAAAGGCCGGGTTTCCCAGATTCGTTAAGAAGCTCTTAACGCTAAGAGCTTCTCTTAGAACGTTCCTAAGAAGCTCTTAGCGTTAAGAGCTTCTTAACGAATCTGGGAAACCTGGCCAAAGTCAGTAGATGCTGGATAACTCTTGGTTGGCTCTTCATAAACTCTGACACAGAAGTGAATTCCTAAATCTAGTCTATAGATTATATAAATTATTTTGCTAGTTCTGCTTGTTGTTTCTTCTGGTTTTCCTCCTGTTTCTTATCCTTCAGATTGTTTCGGATGAGACACTAAACGGATGGTTCAACTCGAACAAGAGATAGCTACTATTTACTATATTTCAGATAGACCTGTCACCCATTGCGGTTCCAACTGATTGTCAGTGAAGATCTGAACACACAGTAGTCTACGGAGAGATAAGAAGCACTGTCAACTGTTCAATGCCAGACTTTGTTTGACTTTGGTGGTATATAATATAATTTCTCTCTTTAGATTTTGAGAACCGAAACAAACTCAGGCCTCTGGTGATAAAGATGACAATGCATCTGCCCAGGCAGATATATATGTATAACCATGTTGACTGTCAGTTTACATATCTCTAAATATCTTCTAGAAATTACACTGTTTATATTTTTTTCTTTTAAATGCTTATTTTTTCTGTATTCTATTATTCTTGGGTTTACACCTCAGGCCTCAATAATTCACCATACCAGGGACACTTGAGAGGCTATAGGCTATAGCTTCAAATGGACCATTCGTAGCAAAACCTACTGTAGCAAAACCCATATATTCAGTCTAAAGGAAAAACTAATACGAATGTTCTAGCACTATCTCTTTTTTTGTGTTATGCAGTCGATGATTGTATTGTGGATGAATAATTTTGCCAACTTCACTGGCAGTTCGAAAACTGCTACTGGCTACTGTAAGATTCATGTGCTGCAAATATAATTAGTCCCTTATGAGGTTAGCCTACTTAAGAATAAAAAATTTGAAAAAAGGTTTGCCCTGCAAATTTTTCTTGCAAACACACCCCCAGTTGCATACGGGATTTCTATTGGATAGTTCGCCTGTACATCACTGAGGTAAATTTTCCTTATTCACGAAGACCCGGTAGTAGCAGAGTACGTCGTATTAGCCATAGGGTTCATGTTGTTACGACATCTACGGAACTTCAGTGACAGCAGCAGGAAGACCGTGTATCGGTCATTTCAAGTTTTAAGAGTCTGTTCAGTCTGCTTTTCTGCAGATTGTGAATGGCCTGTTTTTGTAGTTAAAGCCGTGCATTTCTAGATTTCTAGGATTCATGGACGTAATGCTTATAGATTGAGCCGTAGGGCTGTCTGTTCGATCAGTGAAAACGCCTGCAGCGAGAAGCCTTGACTCTAGACAACCCTATTGTAGCCTAAATAACTTTATTGTAAAAGCTAGTAAATTTACGTCTTTATTGCAACTGTGAAATGGATCTATTGAGCGACGTTGGCACCCTTGTAGGGTGTTTTATAGGTTTTGCAATTGGAGGTCTGATATTAGCTACATACAAACTTGGCTTGCTGTACCAGTTGTTACACAAGGTGAGTCATTTCATATCAACACATTGCTTTGGAGTTTTCGGTTTTAGTACGCAAACTGTATCTAACCAGAATCCATGTAGGCTATTGTCCCCGCTTGGCTTCACCTAACAGGGTGAAAGGTAACCAGGTGCAGCAGGAGCAGTTTCATGTAACACGAGAGGAGGTAAACTTTGAACTGTCTTGTGCCTATCTAACACAAAGGCCAAGACAACACTGCAGGTCAAGTACTAAAATGTCAGTGTGTATGCAAAGATCAATGCCAAAAGTGTTGCAAAATCTGCTGGAGATGTTAAGATGCTAGATAACCTCAATGAGCCTTGCCCTTTCCTCTAATTGTTTAGTGTTATAACCTTCAACAAAGAAACATTATATTATATTTAAGTCAAAAAGTGAATTTAGATTCACATCAGACAGTTGAGTCATTCAGTCAAATTCTAATATTATCCTCGGCATACTCGCTAAAAATATTGAAGGAAATTGACCTAAACTGTTGCAAATCCACCTTTTCTTTCCCTCAGACTGAGACAAAGAGCCCACGTCATGGAGGAGAGAGTGTGGCCGAGGTTCTGCGTGCCCACGGCGTCAAATTTGTCTTCACCCTAGTTGGGGGACACATCTCTCCCATCCTGGTGGCCTGTGAGAAACTGGGCATCCGCATCGTGGACACCCGGCACGAAGCCACCGCCGTCTTTGCCGCTGACGCTGTGGCCAGGCTCTCTGGTAAAGATGGTGGCTCTCTATACGCTCTTAGTTCAAGGCGCTCTCCCGGTCGCTCCCTTAAGCTCCTACTGTAGTGTTGATTGTCTTTCCCAGGCACTGTAGGTGTCGCTGTTGTGACTGCAGGTCCAGGTCTCACGAACACAGTAACAGCAGTGAAGAATGCCCAGATGGCCGAGTCTCCCCTGCTGCTAATGGGTGGAGCTGCTGGTACTCTGCTCCAGGTTCGTTTAATTCCTCCTACGTACAGAATACTCTAGGATGGCCCTAGCATACTATATAACTATATGGTACGGAGAAGTAAGTCATTACTAAATACTGCTCCAGGGGGTTGTTTTGTTGGAGAGCATTCTCATATCCAACACTTCCTGCTTCTAATATCGAGGGGTTGTTGTTGTGCAGGGCAGAGGAGCGCTGCAGGACATCGACCAGATGTCTCTCTTCAAGCCGCTGTGCAAGTTCTGCGCCTCCGTCAGAACTGTGAGGGAGATCATCCCCACCGTGCGAAAGGCCCTGGCTATTGCTCAGTCAGGAACCCCTGGTCCTGTCTTCATAGAGTTTCCCATTGACACTCTCTACCCCTTCCACCTGGTCTCCAAGGAATTTGGAGTCAAAAATACCCCCAAAGGGCTGATGGGAAAAGTAGTCACATGGTGAGTTTGGAGATGTGATTGGTTGGTTATGCAGAAGAAAGTTTGGTCTCCACTAGACCTGTGTGACTGTCAGTTTATGTAGAGTTAACAAACACAGGACAGACACGCAATGGTACTAGCAAAGTGTCTCTAAGGCATGAAGGTCAGAGGACAGAATTGATAGTAGAAAGGGAAAAACAAAGATAACATTTGTTTGTTATCCAATCAGGCAGACACTACATCATGTGACATCAGAACACAATATAGGTTACAGTAGGAACACATATTGTATATATGAATGAATAGATAGAACATATGAACAGATAAGGCTGATCTACTGATTGTGATTAAGACCATACGTATGGAATAGGGAGTCAGGTGGCTGAGTGGTTAGGGAATCAGGCTAGTAATCTGAAGGTTGCCAGTTCGATTCCCGGCCGTGCAAAATGACTTTGTGTCCTTGGGCAAGGCACTTCACTTGCCTTGGGGTAATGTCCCTGTACTTACTGTAAGTCGCTCTGGATAAGAGCGTCTGCTAAAATGACTAAATGTAAACGTATAGTTGAATTTTGCCCAACATATTGTACACAGACAGACATGAATATGTTATCAACACTGCAGCTTGTCTTACTGCATACTATGTACTGTACTACATTACTGATGATAGCAACATACTGTTTGATTTTCTTTGAAAGGTATCTTCAAAACCATTTAATTAACCTGTTTGCTGGGGCCTGGGAAAAGAGAGATGTGTCCCCACTTCCTGTTCACATCCCACAGGCCACAGACGACCAGGTAAACCGGATCCTTCTCTTAGATCTGCGTCTCACAGGGCTTTGAGGCCGTTCCATACGTTAGGGTTAGACAGTAAGATGGTACTTCCATGTGTCGCTACGCAGAATTATTCGATTCACTTTCAATCATTCGGCCTAGGCTGCAGCAGCAGGAGAGGATAGGGGATTGTGTATTCTGTGTGTTTCTCATTGCACACCCTCTTTTATAACCTGACCAGGTCCAGAAGTGTGTTGAGCTTGTGAGCAGAGCTAAGAAACCTGTTATTCTGCTGGGGAGTCAAGCAACACTGCCTCCAACACCTGCCAATGATATAAGGTATTTACTACAGGAAAAAAATACAATGGGCTCCGTAACACCTTATCCACTCAGCACACAGTCTCTTTGAATGGGTGGTTTACTCTGTTCCAGGAAGGCTCTGGAGTCCTTGGGTATCCCGTGCTTCCTGGGTGGCATGTCCCGGGGCATGCTGGGAAGGGACAGTCCCATCCACATCAGACAGAACAGACGGGATGCCCTGAAGGATGCAGATCTCGTGCTGCTGGCAGGTGAGACAGACTACCTCACTTACATGCACTTCCAAAGTCTATTCCATTGAATTCACTAGAACCCCTGGGCAGGGTTATGATAGTGGCGAAGTAAAAGTTAGGAATTACATGTTTGTGTATAATGCACACAGTGGAGAACTGATTTATAGGCCCTTGGTGTGAGTAGGTTTCAAAGGGAGTTGTGTGTTGCAGGTACTGTATGCGACTTCAGATTGAGCTATGGCAGAGTTCTTAACAGGCGCAGCAAGATCATCGCCATCAACAGAGACAAGACCCAACTACTCAAGAACTCTGACATGTTCTGGAAACCCACTGTGGCCATTCAGGGTTAGTTCATTCAATGTCTGTAGATGCTGTTGCTAATAACTGTCTGTTTGGCCCATTGGCGGTCATTGACAAGCCATTGTTGTTGATTCTGTTTTGTCCAGGTGATGCAGGTTCCTTCCTTCTTCGCCTTTCCAAAGGCCTTAAGGGCCATAAATGTCCAGAGGAATGGCCCCAGAGTCTCAAGGCAGGAGACATCAGCAAAGAAAAGGCCAACAGGTCAGCTAAGTCGACTGATGGACATGTGACATTTAACCAGTTGGCAAAAGAATGCATTGGTTTATCTTAAATAATTCAAATTGTTGAGCTTCTGCATAGTATACAGTAGACTACAGTACATGTTTGGACACTGTGTTGCCCTGCCTCCCAGGGCCAAGGCTGATGAGAAAACGGACCGACACCTGAACCCTCTGAACGTGCTCCACCGCGTGGACGAGATGATGGCGGAGGACGCCATCATCGTAGCGGATGGAGGGGACTTTGTGGGGAGCGCTGCGTACATCATGAGACCGACAGGCCCGCTCCGCTGGCTAGACCCAGGTCAGAACCATACTGGATCGTATGGATTGACGTGTGTCTTTACATCATGTATTTTTACATCATGTATTTGTAATGGTTTGTAATTGTAATGGAGTCAATAATAATAAAAAGGTAATACATTAAAAGTAGTAAAATACATTATTTTAAATATAAAAAAGATTCTAATAAATTATTACTTATGTGATTTATTAATACATTTCTTCTCATCCCAACAGGGGCGTTTGGGACTCTGGGAGTTGGTGGCGGGTTTGCACTCGGCGCAAAGCTCTGCCGACCTGAGTCAGAGGTAGGAGTGAAAGGCAGCCATGTTTGTAGTTTGTATTTACTAAATGGAATGCTTACACAGTGAAGGGAACGATGCTGGGCTTCTTATCCAGGTGTGGATCGTCTATGGTGATGGGTCTCTGGGGTACAGTGTGGCAGAATTTGATACCTTCACCAGACACAAGGTACGTTGCTTGTCTACATAGGCCGGTTCTGACATGAGATACCGCATTCTGACATTAATGCTGAGTCGGGAATGGCTTGCAGAAGCCATTTACTTTTCCTCTCTAACTGTTCCTAGACTCCGGTGATTGCCCTGGTTGGTAACGATGCGTGCTGGAGCCAGATCTCCAGGGAACAGGTGCCCATCCTGGGCAGCAACGTAGCCTGTGGCCTGGCCTTCACAGGTCTGTCTGCTCGAGCCACACCCAACTCATCCCCCTGTAGTCGGAACCTCACTCAATGACCACAATGCACTCTTTAGAAATCCTGTTCTGTTCCATGTGCTGCAAATCAATTGAAATCAACGTGAAGCCAAAGTGTGATAGAAAACACAGGTGGGCTGCCTTGCCGTAAACAAGACCACTTGCACCGTGACTTTAACGTATCACTTCTGCCTTTCCATATGTTTCAGATTATCACATAGTTGCTGATGGTTATGGAGGTAAGGGCTACCTGGTGAGGCGTGAAGATGAGGACAAGCTGGATGAGCTCATCAAAGCAGCTCAGAAGGAGACCCGAGAGGGAAGAGCAACACTGCTGAACGTTCTCATAGGCAAGACCAACTTCCGAGACGGCTCCATATCTGTGTAGAGTGGAGCAGATCTCAACCGTTTCAATCTTATGCCTTCCGATTTCAAAACCTAAAGCTCGTCATGCGTGCTGTGGAAATGGGTATGTGCTGCCTGTCTTAAGAGAAAAGGGTCAAGTCAGGTACTCCTTTGTTTATCAGCCTTTCCTGGTGTTTTCTAATGTTTTAGACATAGAAATCAATAAACTTATTGTGTTTTTTTGCTTGAATGAACCAAACCTGACATGCCTTTTCTGCTGATGTGACGTTGGCTAGTTATATTTACAACTGAGATTACTACTATCTATTGGGATATTTATTCAGTTTAGACAAATGCCATATTTTATTGGTGTCTCAGGACCGAGCCGTAGTCCATAGCAGGGGTTGGCTTGATAAATAAAGAGGTAGATATCACACACAACATGTTATATATTCAGTAGTAGCCTGGTTTGTCAATAGAAAGTCATCATGCCTATTGTTTTTATGTTACACCAAGCACCCCCACAGGTGCTTAAAAAAAAAGTGATTTGTTCAATTTGTCAGGGTTACAATAAGTTAATGGGCCATGGGTGTGAGTGACCAAATTAAATTGATTGTTTTTAGGGAACTTAACTCTGTTTAAAATTGCTCTAGACATTAAATACTTAAATCATCTGATGATTTTAAGGCCTACTAAGCTACAACATATAATTGATCTATAAAACTTTATGCTGGTTGCGGGTGTGTATAGTACAAAGGAAGTTTGCTGCATGAGTGTGTAAAAGAGACTTTGCACCTGAGTAATTCATTTTGAGATTTAATTCCAGTTGGATGATGTGGTTAAATCAATGTTTAGGTTGGCAACTATGCAGTCTCTGTAAGTAATGATTACAGTCATAATTTGTATTGTGGGACACAAACGGAGCACGTTTGCCTTTTGTATGAGATTCTAGAAAGACCTTTATTGATACTACAAAAGGAAACCAAAACCAAAGGTCCTATCAGGACATTGCTCCCAATGCGTTGCAGTAGAATAAAGAATGGCAATCAGGATTTGTGTTGTATTTTCTAAGCAAATATAATTACTTTTTGCCACACCTCACTTCCACACTAATGGGCACTGCTTATGGATAATGGACATTTAAGTGTTTGCTGAAATTGATTAGAGTTATCTGTGATGAGTTAATGTTTCCTCCAACTATATTTTGCTCTCTAATTGCACTACTTCTCCAGGACTCACTTTTACAACTGAATATAAAGAAGGTTATGATTGAAGCTTTGACTAAAGTCTACGAAAGGCTTTTAGGCTTTAGCTTCAACTTGGTAAGAATGACTTGTTCAGGGGGGAGTCCTTTCTTTGTTAGGCTACTTGCAATTGTCTCTCCACTAACCACATTAAACCTAAACCCTTGAGGGTTTAGGTTGGTTGAGGGGCAGTTCTATGGGCATATGTGAAGCCCTCTGTGACATGCTTGCGTGTAAAAAGGGCTATACAAATAAATTTGATTTTGATAAATTTGATTATGTTTTCAGCAAACTAAGCAGAAAAAGAAAAAAATATTCTTAGCTCAGCAGTGCCTTGTGAACCTTTGTCCTAATCTTCTGCAGCTGCCATTCTTTTGTCTACCAGCAGATGGAACCATTTTAACAAATTGGTTTGAAGCAACACCTTCCTAATATAGACAAAATAAGGATTGAATCACAGTTTTAATGATAGAAGATGTAACTGTCATTATCGTTAGCTGATGTACATTTATAATTTTCATGACATAGCTGCATTGATAACAGACAATTTGTGACCATAGACACACACACACTCCCACACCCTGTTGAGGCTTATACAAACAACACATGTATAGTGAGCCACATAATATTCTCAAAACGTGTTTATTTTCCTTATCTCCGATTACAACATGCTCACCAATGACACATCACAATACAAACACTTCTTATAGCGGTTGTACAGTGGCAAGAATTACAGTTGTGTGCGTATGTGTCACCTTAGGAGACAAACAATGAAATATGTAGTTGCATCAACTGGATGAAAGTGAATTTCGTATTCAATAGTATGGTCCCAGTCTCAATACGCAGACTAATGACTTATGACTAATGTGCAACACATAACGTAGTCTTCGGGTCTCTTCTGAAGGATTCTAGTGTATAAACTTTGTAGGATGCCACTGTCACCAAGAGGCTGGTAGTAAAAAGCATTTGCCAAATACAAGAGAAGCACACAATTGCAGGGAGAAGTTTATGGTGGGCAACAAATGTCTTATCAGTAGTGTGAGTAAATAGTATGGCACCCTTCTCTAATTGATCAGAAACACAGGCACAATACAACACCATATGGCCACACAAGTTTTCACTGAGAGGAGAACGTTTTCTTACACAGACACGATCATTTCGTATGTCAGGGAAGGCATTCAGCATTCATTCAATAAATTAGTTAAATTATTTCATTGAAACAACTTTCCGACTTTTGAGTGATTAAATATAAGATGTAGTGTAATTTATATTTAAACGTATGTATCTGATTAGACAGTCTCAATTGCTGTGGACTGTGACACCTGTTGACATCCAGTCCTTTTGCAAAGTGTGGCAGCCTACTGCATCAGGTAGAATACTGTGTTCTGTTCTGCTCGTGGACAGACCGTATTTAAGCCACAGAACACTTTCCTAAATAATTTAACTAGGTCTCAGGCCACCTTTAAACGAAGATTTTAAACCACAGGTTTTCACGTAAAATGCATAGCAGCAAGTCATAAAATATTCTGAAGATAATAAATAAAGTCTATCGACGAATTGTATGCGTTTCAAAACATCCAACCCGAACAGCGGATCAGCGAACGACCGAGTTGACTCAGTGGCGTACTGTACTTGGGGCAGCAGCTGCGCACACTGTCACCAGTACTGAGTGGGTAATATTCAGAACTCCAGCTGCATGAGAGCCGACAGGTTGTGTACACAGGGGAAGTCAACTGAGAAAATCTGTTAGCTGAATAGATTTGCTAAGGAAAACATCTAGCTAACCGCTTAATGCACTCGACATGTCAAGTGAACCAATTGCAACGATCTGCTTTTAAAGCGAAGGTATTCTAAATCTAAATTATTCGTCTTGATCTATCTTCCTTGGATTTCAAAGGCGCTAGTTTAGTTAGCTCGCTAGTTTAGCTAACTTTAAGGAACTACAATCGGGCTAACTCGTCAGTTTGACTAATCTGATCTGTACCTGCTGAGGTGTAACAGGCAGGCGGTTTCCACTGACCGAAATAAATAAAAGTGGGATTTACCAGGGTAAGTGTCCATTTAACGCTAAGTGTCCAGTGTCTTCATGACTTAAATTGTGTTGCTCAAATGATAGATGGTAGCTAAAAGCAAGCTAGCTAACTACTTACTCCTAGAGTTCTAGTCATGTTGGCAAAGTTTGCCAAAACGGGAATTGATTTACTGCGTTTTCATTTTATCTGCCCGGGCGGGCCGAAAGGTACGGAGGCAGCGATTAATTTATTCATTTACTGCCAACAAGCGAAGGTGATGATGAAGTCTGCTTCGGCCCGGCCACATGGCGATGTGTTGCCCGGTAGAGTCAAATCAAATTACCCCTTGCTTGTTGGTCTTGCGCGCTATTAGAAGCTCTCCTTCCTATAGTGCTTGCTAAATTGGCCAGGTATCCAGTTTGATATCTCGATTTGTTGTATGATCATGTGGCTTGTATGGACACATAACAGTTTTTGAGAGTTTTGAGTTGGACAGTGCGAGTGTTTTTTTCATTTCCTTGTAGTTTATTTACATGTGTAAATGTTACACCTTTAGGTGCAGTTTCATCCTATTATAATGACATTAAAGACCCAAATATGTAAAAATTGAGCTGTACAGCCTTTTACTATGCAGTCGCCTGCCAACCATTGATAGTGGTATGGCCACGTTGTCTTGCTAAGGCTTGTCAAACTGATAAGAGGTGAAAAACGGATAATGTTCGATTTACAGGAGCCGAATGGCCTCTGTAGTGGCGGTGAAAACTGAGAAGCGAGCTGCTGAACCTCAAGATGTTGACTCAAACACCAAAAAACCTCGGTAGGTACAAGAATGATGATCACTTCACACGTGTAATATTCGGTACCATTGACATAGCTAGTCTTAGTCAGATGGACTAATAGAGAATGTATTGAACTAGTCACTGTACTGATCTAGTGTCCTGTACCTTATTTCGAGGTAAGCGTGAGATCAGAACCCAGCTGAGTAAGCTTTCCATACTTTGTTTAACCTTCATGTTGTCTAAGGATTTGGGCACCATCAATGGAACCATCACTCAATCTCTGCCTGCCCCAAAGGAAATTGCTGCCCAGCCTGAAGACCAAGCGTGCCCCCGAGCTGGTCTTAGTGATTGGTACGGGGGTGAGCTCAGCTGTGGCCCCCCAGGTTCCTGCTCTGCGTTCCTGGAAGGGTCTCATCCAGGCCTTGCTGGATGCAGCCAATGACTTTGACCTCTTGGAGGAGGAGGAGAGCCGGCGCTTTCAGAAGAGCTTGCAGGAGGACAAGAACCTGGTCCACGTGGCCCATGACCTCATCCAGAAGCTTTCTCCGGTAAGACTCCCAACGTCCCACAAACACACCCAGTGATATGAAGAAAAACAATGAAGGCTTCCACTCTGTTCTATCCTGGTTCCTGCACACAGTCAGTCACACATGCTCACGTCTGCACTAACAGCATCTGGCTAGACAAGATGAATAAAGGCTCTTGGATTAAATCCAGCTTTCACGTGTAATTCTACACGTTTTCAAGGTACAGGTTAGATCTGACACTTGAATAAACGCCCATTATCGAAGCATATGGTAGGAAGCATATGCTGTAACATGGGTAATAGATTGTTTTCTTTGTTCAGCATCTCTGCTGTGCCCATTGCCCTGATTTAGAATACAGCAAGGTGCAAGCCTGTGGCACTGCTAACATTGTCACGTTTTAGACCTTCTCCTTAATTCAGTAGGGGAAAAAATCCCCCTTAAAAAAAAACTCCCATTGATTTGTCTTAATAAGTCAACGAACCAACGAACCATGGCTAAGGGATGGAGAGATTCAAGGGTAAACACATTTGTGGATCTCCGTATTGTTCCATTCCCCTCATACCAGGTTGGGTTAGACCGTACCAGGCCGATCAAGCCTTAATACCACTTGCGCCTTGTGTTAGTTATGTCTCATCGCATCTTTAACATTGCAAAAACATGCTTTGTTTCAGCAGCCGGCCTGTTGTCACAACTGGGACAAAATGTGCTTAGTGGCTTTATCCCCCCCCCTCCCTCCCCCCCCACATTGCCTGTTGTTGCCGGGTTTGTGGGTTCCTGAAAAGGTTTGAATGGTTTTGCTGTCTTGGATGAAAACAAACCAACTCATATCCTTTTTATTTCTATTTTCTTTAGACCCATGCATGGATAACAAAAAAAAAATGGCTTATCCGACTGGGTATCTCACAAGACAAGACATGATGATTATCAGGTTGTGTTAGACATCAGTGCACCCTATGGGCAAATACTTCTCCAGCTCTGAAGTAATCCTCCCCTAGCCCCATTGTGTTCCAGTGCAGCTCCACAACCCCAAACAGCATCATTTGGTTTTCCTCCTGATTGCTATGACTCTGGAAAACATTTGCAATGAGAAAATCTCACAAGAAGTGCCAAGTATCAAATTCAGTGTTACCGGTTTAACCCAGTTGTAAATAATTGTGCTACATGTACATGTACACTATTAGCAAAGCAAAATCACTCTGGATTAGGACTGTCTGTTGGCACGAAACTTGGCATAACGAGACTGATCTGAAGGTAGACTTAAGAGAATGTTTGACACAAATTCCCTTATGATGTTGTTAAAGGGCCTAACAGCATTTGAATTAACTATCTGATTTATATTATTTATATCTGTTTTATATTTGTTAATGACACTATTTGTATGGGTCCATGATCCCTATTTGAGGTGAATGCACACCACAGCATCAGGCAGCAAGGATATGCTTCACTCTGGGCGTTAACACGAAGGTACCAGACAAATGGACAACTGCAGTGACTGGACAACAGAGGGAGGGTTGGGAGATGATGAGTTTCTTCCTGTGGAAAGTGGATTGTGCCGCTCGGCCCACCAGATCTAATCCACAGAGATCTGCAGGCCACTCTACTGTGGTGCTAAGATCACCTTCGGGCAGCGCTGTCTGCTATTCATAGTGGCTGCTCTTCCTGTCTCTCCCTCTCCCCCCCCCTTAACCTTCCTCCCCCCTCTTGGTCTATCTCTCTCCCTTCTCTGTTTTGCCCCAGCCACTGCCTGGTGAAATGTGTGTGTGTGTGTGTGTGTGTGCAGTGCGTAGTCAGGCTCAGCTCAGTGTAATGAGATTTATCCATTACAGACACAGCCTTAAATCTCATGGCCGCTATGACGGCCATGGCCCGCTTATCGGAAGAAGGGTTTTCCATGACCGTTAGGCTCTCTGTGCACCGCCACTGTCAAGCTGCTTTTTCATCAGCAAAGCTGATGTCATGACAAATAATGTCATGACCACCTCTCTGTCTCACTATCACATAACTAGGACGAGGAGTGCTTTCTGACCACAGAGCCTGCCCCAGTTAAAGTATTTAATAAGATCTTGGCTAAAATACTGCTCCCGATTTATAGGTGTAGCTAACTAGGTTTTTTGGGGGGTTTAATTTTTTATCAGGAAAGTCTATTATCATTTCCTTTACATGTTTTATTCCCAAAGTAAAAAGAAAAGTCTCACCTAACCCATTTGTGTTGGGGTCAATAATTTTGTCTATGATCGGCAGCTGGCGAGTTTTCAGACACCCCATAATGTCTAAACATCTATTGCTACTCACATCTCTCTCGGTGTCCCTGCAGAGAACAGGCAACGTGCGCTCCACCTTTTTCAAGGATTGCCTGTACGAGGTGTTCGACGACCTGGAGTGCAAGATGGAACACGCCGGAAAACACCTGCTGCGCTCCGTACTGCAGCTGATGGAGAGCGGCGCGCTCGTTCTCACCACCAACTTCGACAACCTGCTGGAGATCTACGCCGCCCACCAGGGCACCAAGCTGGAGTCCCTGGATCTCACAGACGAGAAGAAGGTGGGTGTCCTGCCCGCACCGCCAGTCAACACCAGCTTTTTTGGCGCTTTCCGTGGTTTCGCTTGAATGTGTTGCTGGACTCGTGGCTGTTGGATACATGTCAAATTCGATGATAAACATTGATTACACAGGTAGGGCGGATTTAATTGATTCCTGAGGGGAAATTGCACCATTACAGCAGCAATGAACAGGAATAACAGCGAAAAACCTAGTTTGTCATAAAAAGCCAACTTTTAATAAGTTTTTTAAAAAATACAAGAAAGTAAGATAAGGGTATCCTAGGTATTCTAACCAAAACTGTTTAAGAAGGAGGATGTTCAAATATTAAAGTAGCTCCATATTAATTTACTCATACACACAATGTAGTCAAAGTAGTCCTGCATACTTTTTAATGGGAATCAGCTACAGGAAAATGCTACTAACACCAAAAGGATTTTGTATTGAGATGACAGATTATTGCGTGACTCGGTGAAGAAGACACTGTGGCAGGTTCAAAGTTTAAACTGTCACAGTTGTTATAAAGTTTCCTAATATTTGTCTTTGGTTTATAAAGAGGGCTTATCTGAAAAGTATATTTGAGCAAAACTGGAATTTCAGGAAAGTGATCAATCGTTTCCTCAACATTTTCTAACTGCTCTGTGGCTTGTACATATAAATGGACTTCACAATGATTAATGTATAGAGTGAAGACACAGTCTTACATAAATGCACATGAATCTACAATATTTCTCAGAAGCCTCACAGTTTGCCCCTCAGGTGTGGTATTTATGTCTGTTCTATATCAGAACTAATGTCCCCTCGACAGCTGAAGGGATTTTACCTGCCTGCCAGTTGGAACAGGATTGGGTGTGATGGACTGTGAAATGTGTGTGTGTGTGTTTAGGTCTTGGAGTGGGCTCAGGAGAAGAGGCGGCTGAGTGTGCTGCACATCCACGGCGTGTACACCAACCCCAGCGGCATCGTACTGCACCCTGCTGGCTACCAGAATGTACTGCGCAACACAGAGGTTATGGTAAGCACAGAGCTGGAGAACAGCAAAACTGCAAAAACTTGCAGTTGGAACAGACGTATCTACGCACATGTTCAAGAGGATGCATGTTTAAGAGGCTACGAAGGCAATTCTTTTCAAAAGAGTGCAATGTTTTTCCCCGTCCGACAGAGGGAGATCCAGAAGCTGTACGAGGCCAAGTCGTTTGTGTTCCTGGGCTGCGGGCGCACGGTGGACGACACCACCTTTCAGGCTCTGTTCCTGGAGGCGGTCAAGCACAAGTCGGACCTGGAGCACTTCATGCTGGTGCGACGCGAGGACGTGGGCGAGTTCAAGAAGCTGAGGGACAACATGCTGGACAAGGGCATCAAGGTCATCTCCTACGGCAACGAGTACGCCGACCTGCCTGAGTATTTTGAGCGGCTCGCCAACGAGATCTGTAACCGGGACACGGGGACGAACGGCTGGGGTAAGAATGACCCCTCACAAACATGCGAGCACGCACACACACTACCACACGTGTGTGTGTGTGTGAGTGTGTAAGCATTGTGTAAGCTGAGCCCACCCTATCCACCAGTATGACATTATCTTGTTCTTAGATTTTAAATCTAGTTGGACTTGTTTCTCATATAAATGTCTCATCTAGGGACACACACATTATTTTAAGAAATCTTAGCAACTGAAATTGTCTTACTGCACTGGTAGCCAAATGTACTTGTTTTAATTTAAGCAAGCGCATTAATATTTTTGCACTTCAATTTGATAGGGCATTTTTGCATACATGGCCCCTACTGACTGTTCCTATGTTATTTCCTGTAACACGCCGTTGCCATGGTGTCGACGGTGTGATTCATCATATCTGTTTTTCACAGGATCTCCCTCACAGGAAGAGGAGCCCCAGAATGGCTTCAACCCTCCAAAAAACCTCCTTCAAGGTTAGGATCGCGCCCCTCTCTTTGGTGTCAGTGCTCGCATGCAAGAGGTGTTTTCCAAATGTCACCTTTTGTCAACTTCTCCCAAGGTCCCTCCCTCCTTCCTTGCATGCTTTTAGTAAAAGATGGCACCCTTGAACAAGCGTTGAAGGACTGAAACCCCCCTCTAAATCCATGTATCCCCATCGCGCACACACAACACACACGATTTTCACACAACCCTTGCTTTCCTGTATTGCATGTCAGTCCAGTGGCTAGATGGCAGATGTTGGTTCTTGTTTCCTAGCCGTTCACTTCGTTTTTCCTTCTGTTTTTGCCCAGAATGCGATTTTTGACAGGTACACACTTGAGGAGGATCAGTTATGTTTTTTTTGGGGGGGTTCAGTCCGCTTACTACAGTACTACTACTAAGGTCCACTTACTTTGGATCTACAACTCAAATTTGGGCCCGGAGAGACTTAATGCCCTCGCACCTTGTTTCAAGTGCATAATTGGTTTGCACCACAAAGGGAAGGAACATTGTTTTGTGTGAAGATAACGGTAAAATACATAAAACCCTCTGCAGTCCCAGCCAGGCAACGCCTCCTAGACACCCCTCCTCCCTGCCTCCAGTAGGATGTTGGGAAGGCCTCTGGAACACCACAGTAGAGATGGAAAGGACACAAGGCCTCGTTATGGTTTTCCAACTTGAATCATTCACAAATACACAGTGCTGCTCAGCGCACAGGGAGGTGACAACAACAAGAACATTGCCACACTGCCTTGCCACCTGGAGGAGAGGAAGGCATGGAAGAATGTACTGCAACGGACCTTCACGCTTACGTCAGCGCTCTACCCCCTCACGACATGCTCAACAATACTGCCCTCTTATACATGCGTCTCACTGGAGGCTTGGCCTTCCATGTTCAGCGAGCACAATCACTGAGAATAGTTCTTGCCAACCAGTTTGACTGGAATGTATTTACATGATTCTAACTTAAACCAGCAAACTTAATGTGCACTCTCAAAAGCAATACTTGACAGTCAGCAGTCTGTTCGTATATACATGTTAGGCAATGTAGGACATGGGCATTAATCTAATCTTCAGATGCATATTGGGCTATGACTTTACAGTTAGGAGAGGAACTATGTAAATGATGGCAATCCACTCCCGTGCAAAAAAAACTTTTAAAGCCTTTTTGTATTTTTATTATTGTATTGCATGTGTTTCTGTGAAAGGTTTTAGGTATTTATACTTGCTATTTTTAAAATAAAGACTTTGGTAGCCATAAATGTATTTTGTCTGTCATTTGAATCATTTCAGTGAAGTCTTTTAGATGTTAATATTACTGTAAAAAAAAAAAAAAAAAATACCACAGTTCATTCAGTATTCATCCCTCAGTAAATCACCTGTGAAAAAAACTATAGTGGTTTCTCATGAAATGAAATCCATGTCTAGTTCACTTCAGTAGCTGGTCCCATCAGTTTGAATGCAACAGTTGCAAAACGAAACATTCACACTCACAAAAATACTTTACAGGCTATCGTAGCTTTTATTTAGAAATATTTTACATTCTCAAATCATGACAGTTCTTTCTTTGCACCACTGCAACATACATGGTATGGAGAAATTTAAGACATATATTCTCAAATTTACAAAGGGGGGGGGAATAAATTATAGGCCTACAGTGCTCCAGCAGTCAGTCCACACATACAAAGTGTAGCCCATGGAAACTTCTGTGGGGCCTGTTAAAAACATACATTTACATTTTTTTGTCCCCGTTTACCTGCTGCCACCACAAATGGAGGTTCTTGATCTCCAATAAAACTGCAGAAGAACTGAGTACTTTTTCATATTAAAACGAATCAGTGCTGCGGTGAACTTATATAGGTGACTTCTTCCTCATAAAGACAGGAGCTTAACGTCTATGATTTATTAGGCCTTAAGATTCAAGTGTGGGTAATGAGTTGAACGACCATAAATACAATTTAAAAAGCACATCACGTTCTTACGCCCAAGATTTTATTGTTTAATTTCTTGAAGAGTCCATCCCATGAGTGAGAGACAGACAGAGATACCGGGTGAAGGTCAGACCTGCTGATGTGGTGACTGCAGTGACAATGTTTTTGGGGGGACACTGACAAGGGTTAGGCACTATGGTCACTAAGCGTTTCACTGGGATGAGGAGACTGTCACAACCAGACAGTCTTCCACCCGTGACCTTGTTTCATTGAAAAAATGAGTCATCTGACAAAAAGAAAAGCCAATTTAGATCCAGTACACTGAGAAGGAATAATATACTCTAGTCTCGCTTTGATTGGCTGTTGATCTGGGAAAGTTGTCAGCTTTATAAGACGTCACAAGATTTTGTCGTAATTTAAAAGATTAAGCACAATTTGAGGTACATGTTTGATTTGGCCCAACGGGTTATAAATTCCTTGTAGCACTATTTCTCGCTTCTTTCCAGTTGAGCTTGAAAGTCATCATTTGTCCACGTTTCCTGGATGGTGGTAGGGAGGGAGGAAGCCTGTGTGTAAGTAGCCTTTGCTATGATCTCGAGGAAAGGGTTGGTTAGGATGAGCCGAAGTTTAGCAGGACCATCAAACTTTGAAAGTGTGGTTTTGCGTTTGTCATGGCAGCAGACGACAGTAACCCTGTATATCTCAGGCCTTCATGAGGGCACTGACCACAGCACGGGCATTGAGGCTGCGCAGGTCGTTGTAGGTTTGTCCAGTGCCCACGAACACGATGGGCTGGCCTGTGATGTATGTCATGGAGATGGCAGCACCAACCTGGGGGGTTGAGGAGGAGGAATGTCAGCCCCCACATGACCCCTCTGAGATTCAACACTCAAAACATCAACAGTCATTAGCCAAGTAATCAATCCAGCTTACAAAATAAGTGTGATTTCCTAGATGCTGTAAATAGTACAGTATTATTTAATTTTTTTACATTCAATTTAACATTTGATAGATTCGTATTCATTCAAAAGATAAAAATATTCTTCAATATGGCGTTCTTTGGAATGTTGCATACCTTATCATCGATGGTGTCAAACTTTGTAAGAACGATCCCGTCTATGAGTCGCGGTTTGTCAGACATGGAGTGATCAGCCAGAGCCTGGTTAAACTTCACCTGGAAACAGAGCACTAGTCAGGCAACCTGGAGTCCGAACTATGGGAGGTGTACCAATTATGAGGAATACTAATGTTTGGGCAAAGTTTAGTTGGGGAAAACAGCTTAAAAAAAAATTGTTGACACTGCCCTCTGCAGGTCAGATGTGACAATACGCCTAACCACTGCTCCATAGATACATTAGCAGAGCTGAACATTTTTCAAAAACAACAAGAGGAAAGATTCTCCCATCTTAAAGCTGGTGTAGGCAAGTTTTGCGAAGCTAGCTATTTTATTTCTTGTCATTGCTTTTTTCATTTCCTGGCTATCAAGCACAACAAACGTAAGCTAGTCTACAAAGCTACCATGGAGTATGGCAGAAGGCAAAAAGAATATATCTATTTAAAGAAAATAGTGCTCTGCTTTCATCTACTCTGTTTTAGGCTTCTCTGTTCTCCTCCGCTCTCCTCTCCTTTCACTGTGTTAAGTTTTGAAAGGTTGAAATGTATTTTCGAAAAAAGAACAGGACTTTTTTTTTCTACACTCACAGTGAAAGGAAAGGAGAGGACTTTTTTCAAAAATATTTTTTCAACCTTTCGAAACTTTTTCCCCACACACACAGTGAAAGGAGAGGGGAGAACCGAGAAGCCTAAAACTTGGTTGAAAGAAAAATGTCTAAAATAAGGTTCTAAACAAAGGTTTGCATCATTTATGAGTACTTCATGAGGACTCAACTATACTCTACTCTGTTGTACTCTGCTTTCATTAACTCCGTTTTAGGCTTCTCTGTTCTCCTCTCCCCTATCTTTTCACTGTGTGTCGCATTCACATGTAAGAACACACACAACACTATCATAATGAACATAAACATGGCTAACGTTAGTACTCACTACTTTCAAGCAAGCATGTTAGTATTGGGAAATTATATAATAGTTTTAACCTATTGCTGGTGAGCTATCAACAGCTGGCTGCGGTAACGTTAGCTAAGTACAGTAAGTTATCAGTCAAGTGCAGGGGCAGAGTGCATGCAGGTAGGTAGACAGGTAGCCGGTCCAATCATTAGTCTAGGAACGGTAGATGTAGATGAGGCGACAAGACTACCAGTACAACCATAAAGCTGTATTACCAGCTGGTCTACAGCCTCGTTGCCCACTAGGGCCTCGCCCACGAACAGCACCAGATCAGGCATGTTGACGGCAATCAGCTTGGCAAGGGCTGTCATCAGCGGGCCGTTATCCTGCATGCGGCCAGCGGTGTCCACCAGTACCACGTCAAAGACCTGGTTACGAGCTGAGGAAATTAAATGCAGTCATGAGAACCCTGGGGGGAATCATCCTATTTCTTCCTTGAAATAGGATGATTCGACGTGATAGCGCGCATTTATTTTTCATATTGCGACTGAAAGGATTTCTCCAGTATTTACCATAGGCAATAGCCTCCATGGCAATGCCTGCCGCGTCCTTGCCGTAGCCCTTCTCGTACAGCTGCACCACGGGGCGGCCCCCGTGCTCCTGGGGGGGGTGCAGGGAGCTGAGGCGCCGCTGGTGGGTCCTCAGTTGTTCCACTGCCCCGGCGCGGAACGTGTCACACGCCGCAATCAGTACAGTGTAGCCGTTTTCGATCAGCCAGAAGGAGATCTGGACCCGGATTCAGAAAAAAAAAGCACACGGTCGGGGGTGGGGATATATTGATTTCTTAGTGATGGAAATTATACCTCTTAAGCTTGAAGGGATTTGGGTACAGGCTAGTTGTGTTGCAGAATTGGCGTGACCGGGGGGATAGGGTTCTTGCAATGATTCAAAATTAAACTCCTACATGCATGTTAACACAAAATCAATAGAAGCTGTATTCATGTGAATGTAGTGTTGAAAATGAAAGAACAGGAGGGTAGGTGACCTCGTATTTCCCTTTTCAAGTCAAGTCAACACAAACGGCGACTGAGGATAAAATACAACCCACTCAAATCTTAGCTACTCGACCACAGTCAGGCTGTTAAGGAAGGAGGCTGTTGTGAAAAGGAGTTATGGTGAACAACCATAAAATGGCGATTCGGGATATAGACCATTGCATGAAAAGTTCAGGTTTGGAGTGGTGGTGTGAGAAGGGGATGAGACGGCCCAGGTTCACAGACCCGAGGAGTGTGCTGGGACTCACCTTGGCCAGGTTGGTGGACTTGCCGACCCCATTGACCCCGCAGAAGGTGATGAC
Organism: Osmerus eperlanus; assembly: GCF_963692335.1. Lineage (NCBI taxonomy): Eukaryota > Metazoa > Chordata > Actinopteri > Osmeriformes > Osmeridae > Osmerus > Osmerus eperlanus. The sequence goes on from NC_085028.1 coordinate 3,049,874, forward strand.
GAAGGGCCGGCGCTGGCTGCGGGCCTCCAGGACGTCTCGGAGGATGTCCACGCGCCGCTTGGGCTGCAGGATGTGGACCAGAGAGTCCTGCAAAGCCTGCTTTACAGTGGAGGCCACAGCTAGCGAGAAGAGAGACAGGGAAGGTTTTAATGCTAAACAGTATATTAAATATGTATAATGCCTATATTAAAAACCATATTTCAAATCCACATTTTAGCATTTTTGGACAACTCACTGGTGAAAGTGCCCATGACTTTGCCCTCCAGCTTCTTGGCGACAGAGTCACAGAGCTGGGAGGCAATTTCAGCTGCTACATTCTTCGCTGTGAAACAGTGGGAGGAAAGCATGTTTTTGTCCATTATTGGCAAAGACGTTTGTGCGGTGCGAGTGGTTATCTGAAATGAATGAGAGAGAGCACACAAGCTGTGGACCACTGCCAAGGAAGAGTGCAAGGTGGAATACCGATGAGGTGGTCCTTCATCTTGTCCAGAACGGGCTCCATGTCCTCGCAGCTCAGGCTCTTGGAGCCCACCAGGCCCTTGAGCATCCCAAACATCCCCCCAAAACCACCCCCCTTTTTGGAGCTGTAGGAAAAGGGAGAAAGAGACCCTTCAGATAACAACACAGGATGTCAATGCTCCGTATTCAAGTTCAACTTTCTATCCAACTTTTCTATTCTTTTCTTTTAACCTTTTTTTACTGGCGTCAGCAACAGCCACCATCTCCTCCTCTTCTTCCTCCTCCATCTCCATCTCCTCGTCTCCTCCCTCACTGGATTCGTTGTCTACTGGAAGCAGGTCTCCTGACATTGGCCTCAGCTGCATGCCCTGCAGAGGTGACAAGGATTGTTTACCGTCTTTACTTGCGGTGGGCATTGATTTTGTTTAGGAGACTGTACTTGACTCTGGGGGTCATGAAAGAACACTGTCGGTCAATCAATATGGAGTAACCTGGCGGTGTCCCATAAAACAAGCTGGACAGTTGATGACCACACATTAAACCAACACCTGCCAACAGTTCCGCGGATGGGGATAGCTCAGTACTCGTTAACTGCAGATCCAAAGGTCCCATTACGCCACTTCACAATGACCTGATGCATTTTGAAAAAGGCACGCACCAGGTCCACTTCGTGGACATCGTTGCGGTCGTTCCCATTGCTCTGTCTGTCACTGTAGTCCAGTTCCTTGGTGCTGCTGCCTCCCAACACCCACACACGATTCTCCTTCCCCTTGGGCTTCTGGGGCTTGGGAGACTTGCTGGAAGCCAAGAGAGACAGGACAGAACACATGACAAAGTGAGTGCTTTCTCAGATTGACCAAAAAGAGTCCCACCTGCTCCTTCTACAGTCGTTATGAGGATGTGATTTCGACCACGCACGAAAAAGGAGCGACATTCGAACTCGAGAACGGTCCTCACCTGGGCTTCTCCACAGGAGCCCCCATGCGCTTCCGGAAGAACTGCTCTCTGTTCTTCTGCATGATCTCTTCGTTGGTCAAGCCCTGGTTGCCGTTCTCCACAGCGTTCTGGCCACCGGCAGGTGCCTTGACTTGTTCCCCTTTCCCCACCTCAGCTGCAGGAGCTGGAGAGAGTGAAAAAAAAATAACATTTAGTCATTTAGCAGACGCTCTTATCCAGAGCGACGCATGGTTATATCCAGGATGAACCTTAATGAGAGCCGTTCCAGACAAGCTACAGCAATAACAAGTGTTGACATAAACTCCTGTGTGTCATCACTAAATGGTCACTCCAAACTGGAAGGGAGTGTTAGAAAGGGCATCAGTTGGAGTCTTGGTGTGAGTCACAAGTCTTTTTCTACTGCTCTCATTTAGCTAGTAAGTAACTTTAAGTACTAAGTAAGTAGCTACTAGCACACACCACACATATGTTCTAGATATGGAAGTCTTACCCTCTTTTTTGGAATTCTTATTCTTCTTGCTACCCTGTTCCTTGGCCTTGTCACCTCCCTTCGTCTCAATCATAGACTTCACAGTTTTCTGGGATTTCTGGGACTCCTTGAAAGCCCGCATGGAAACAGGGCCTCGAGATTTGCTGCCCTCTTCCGCCTCACTGATAAATCATGCACAATACATGTCCACTTCAATATAGCATTATATTTGGGACATTTCAAAGGACTGTGTTGTATTAAGGAACAACTAGTATATGGTGTGGGTGTTGATTGCTCACCGGAGAAGCATCTTGAAGTCATCCTCAAACTGAAAGTTGTTGTTCAAAAACTTGAGAGCCCCCTTTTGTTCCAGCTCATTCTTGTAGCGATCCCTAAATTTAAGCTGTACGTCATCTATGAGCTTGTCCACATATGTCAGCGTCAGAATTTTTTGAAAACCCACCTGAGCATAAAATATAAAAGTATGGTTAGCTTGGCAGATGAGTGCAAATTACACTTCATATCAATGAACTGAGATTTTATCACTCAAATACTGAAACTAAGGTTTACAAAAAGATTGGAGAACTTACCACAAAAACCAACTCGAACTCATTGTCCAACTTGTACTTAAGACTTAGGGCATCATGAGTAAAGGAATTGTTTCCACTGCGTTCCTAAAACACAGAAAACAGTTTCACAATCATTTCAATTAATGCAGTGAATGCAATTAAAAACAATGCTGCAGCTTCAAATGGCCCATATACCTAACCCACGATGTGTAAAAGCCAAAGCAACCCCCAGTTAAGACACTTTCCATAGTGTCGATTATGCAACAACTTCAGTCATTTAGCTAATGTTACTTAGTTAGCTAGCTAGCCAACTAGCAGACGATCAGTCAGGACAATCAATCGGGCACAAACTAAATGCTATTTAAGACAAATTATTTTACATAAGCAGAATGTTATTAGCTGTAAAACCGAGCTAGCCAACCCGACCGTGAGGTGATGTTGTTGTGCTAGCTGAGTACCACGATGTATGATGAAAGTAGGTAGGCTAGCTAGCTATCTCTGTTCCACGGCATGCTAACTGTGACCATACGACACATGGCTGTGATGCACGTTAACATGACAGCTGTCACTTGATTTCCAAGTCTATCTTACCTGCAGGATTACTGAGCGGATCAGTGCGTTCACGGGCCCAGTGAAGGATTCGGTAACACCAGTTCCCTGAAAACACCACAACACTATGCCTCCCTTACTGAAGATCGTGAAGAAATCCAGCATCTTGCCACCACGTAGCTACACGAGATGATATTAAAAGGGTCAACAAAACAAAAACAACAAATGTTTAACGGAAATTAATGAATGATTCTGCGAATATTTATGGTGTCCTCTTCTTAGAGGAAACCTTACCAGATATACAGTATGAGACTGGTCTGATTTTCCTCCAAGTCCTTACACCACCGCAACTACTGATTTGCTTTAGACACGTCAGTTGCAGAACAAGGAAATGACGCATTCTTCCGGGGATTTTGGGACATCTGGCTGCGCTGAAAAAAGGCATGAATGTAATAGATACATGATTGATTTGAATTACAAGTTGAAAGATATAATTTGATAAATAATAGATTGTAACTTTTGTATATACTTGTATATACAAGAGTCTTTTTATTTTTTATTGAAGAGTCAATAAAAAAGTAAAAAACTAAACTAACGAAGGCTGTGCGAAAGGATGCGCATAGTGCAAAAACTGAGAGCCGCGTGATGTCTCCATGTCGATTTCTAAAGAGGAGCCGGAACCATAGATATATATTTAAAGGCCTGAACAGTCTGATATAAAGTCAGGCCCGTTACGTAGACATTGAGGGTTCGGGTCGTTCGAACGAAAACATATTTTTTGGAACGAATTTTCAAATTTTATTAACTGCAATGTACTTCCGGAGTTCTCTGTTTTTTTCAGGATGTACTGTACTTCTTCAAAACGCTAAAATTAATGAATACTTTATTATTAATCTATTATTGCTCCATGCAACATTTTCCATTAACCACAGTAAATTCACTCATCAAAATCCCTTATTCATTGTTTTTAGGAGAGAGATCCAACAGTACGTCCAGACTATTTCAGCATCTAAGAATCTTAAAGCTCTTAAGACAACAACTTTATTATTTATTTCATTAAGGTTTTCTGCCCCGTGAAACGTGTATGTATAGACCCTGTGTATAGATGGTGCTTTGCCTTTATTATCATTTCATTGTATGTACAGTATCTTTTACATGTTTGCTATGTACTTGGCATAATAAAATAAAAAAAGGAACTTGGCTGGCTAAGGGCCTGAAAGATATAGTGGCTCAATCAGTGATGATGTGAATTCAAATATATCATTCATAAGTTAATATATAGTCAAAATAATTGATAAAATAGCTGTTCAATAGCCTAATGGTATATTCTGTTTTGTTTTGGATTAGGTTACTGCTTCATCCAAGAGGAACAATTTATTATGATGTCATTTCTGCTAGTTCCCCAAAATAGTATTACTTCCTTGATTTGAAGTTAGTCATGTATAAAATGTCCTATCATTAATCGAATTTGACTACAAGACGAAAACAATGAGATGCAGTGAACACAAACAGTTTTTTATTTTTCCTGTCGCTTGAATCAGTGTGTGGAGCACTGCTTTCGCACTTGGCTCTCACACTTTTTGTTTTTGAAGTTAGAGCTGTAAGGGGACCTTCAAATGAGAGACATCCTGCATTTTTTTGATGGCTATGAACAATAATTGAAGAATGATTTCAACAGCATGTTTGGTAAGTAGAATTTAGTTGTTTTATAGAAAATAATTAACCCTTGTGTTATCTTCGGGTCGTTCTGACCCATCAGTCATTGTGACCCACCGTCGTGTTGCGACAACTTTACCGCATACAAAAACAAAGTGAGGCATTTTCTTTTAACCGTTGGGCTGTCTCAGACCCCCCACATTGCGAAGGTTAAAAGAAAATTATTTTTATTTGTTTTTGTATTGGGTAAAATTGGGTAAACACAACGATGGTTCGTTATGAACCTTTGGGTCATGTGACCCGAAGGCAGCACGAGGGTTAATATAGCCTCTTGGCAAAGTAATCAACAAATGCAAATGAACCAGTATTGAGTAGCCTGCATAGCCTGATTTGTATTCATCAACTTAAACTAGGTTATGTGACATTCTGGGATACCGAACATTACATTTTCACCCAAATGTATGTCATCTCGGACAGGATGGTTCCGCCAAAAATGGGTTCAATCTAAAAGAGAGCTCCCAATACACAACAGCTCTGCACCAGATGACCAGGAGTCATTAAGGACGATCAGGGATGCCTCTCCGTTATCATCATCATCATCGCCACTCACCTCCCCCCCCCCACCTTCCTCTCTTCCTGCTGTCCTCACCTCACCCGTTCGTTGGACCCGGAAATACGACCTGTGTCTGTGTTATAGCCGTGCAGACGTTGAAGTAGCCATGTGCATGGCATCATACCTTGAAGCCCAACCTCGCAGCCTTCGCTGTTTTCTGTGGCAGAGAGATGACCGTCCCGGAGGTGCCATCTCCACCGAGTTGTGCCGGGCTGTGCAAAGCAGCCACTGCCAAGCGCTTCTCATCACCCCAAACTTCATCGTGGATGAATGGTGCAAGTACCTAATGCATCAGGCACTTGCTGAGGGGCCCATGTCTAACTGCATCATTCCCCTCAGGCTCAATCTTCCTTTCTCTCAGTATCCTTCAGAGCTGCGCTTCTACTCATCTATTGACCTGGCAAGGAACACAGAAAAAGAATATGAATTGGTGTTCAAGACCGTGCTTATGCGTGAGTATTGAAACGATAAAACCACTGTGACTTATTAGTTTAAATGGTGTGGTTGTTGAGAGCTGAAAAATAATCCTACAATAACCTTTTCTTGTTTCACTTTATAGACCTGGCTGGTATGATCAAAAAAGCTCCGGAAATGCATAGCAGCATGGACAGTTCTAACAATGTATTGAATGTATTTTCATTAAATGAAACATTAGCATGCTCTGTGTAATTTATTAACCAATGTTTCAAAAAATTTATCAAAATGCAACTTTGGCTATGACGTACCAAGTCTTTGTCCGAAATATCGCACATAGGGATTATAAGCTTTGCTTTATTTATCATTGCTTTATCAGAACAAATATTGTACACTTTTGTGTGGGTTTGTTGAAACTTGTGTATATACCAAAACAACAGGGCCTAATGAACAACTTCCATTAACTAATCCAATACAATATTCAGTTTGAATTTCATATAAAAAACTATTAATGTAAAATTATATTTGTGTTAAAATAGCTCCATACATGCACATACACCAGCAAGGGTCAACTACATATTCCAGAGTATGCAAAAGTATGACCTTATACCAGAATATTGCTCTGGGAAAGAATTGTTGCCTTTGGATAGTTCAGAGCCAAACCAGACATGAGCAAGATGACATTGTACACGTTAACCTGATTAGAAAGAGTTACAAAGAGAGACCTTCTGAGAAGAGTTTCTTCTCAGAAGAAACGTGGTCAGCAACATCTCAAGCTTCTGCTGAAGATGAATCTACAAAAGGTCTACAAATAGCTAATGTGACTTGAGCTCTTTGCTTCCATCTTTGAGTCTGACTGAAAATGCCATCCAAATGCTACTGAGATTTTTTCTTACCTATACTGTAGTATTGAAACAACTCATACAAATACCAGTGCACAACGGAACCGGTTCTAAGGGGGGGCTGAGGGGGGCACTGTTTTTTTTGTTTTTGTTGTATTTTTAATTTTGTCTATTTTAGCTCAGCCAATCATAAAAATGTATTGTTAAAAATAATACTTTTTACTAAATGCTGATGGGTTAGTTGGGTGGTATAAAAGTCAAGGACAGCAGGGAGAGAGGTGTGCTGCGAAGTTTCCACCCTACTAAAGTGTGCTAGAACTGGGCCTGGTGCACACCTGCATGTAAGAGCAAACACATATGACAGGAAAACAGGCATACATTTATAGCGTATATGCAAATATATGTGGAACACTTCTAAACTAAATCTAACTTTTTACATTTTTGTAATCATATGCAACAGATTCAGTTATGAATGTGTTAAATAATATACAGAATGTGCAAAGAAATTCTGCTGCATGTGTATGAGACAGTAGTATGTGTAATCATGGGTCTGTTTGTCAATCATATCTATATATGTTCACATATGAATGTGTGTAGGTTTACAGAGTCTGGCCTCATAAACAAGTCATGAGACCCCCACTGACACTGATTGTTATCTGTGTTACACTCATTCTTATAACACTTCTAACTTCTTCTATTTTTCATTTGTCACTTATGTTACAGTATTTTGTGCTTGCCTGTTTTTTCTCTGGCACTATATGTTTTTTGGTATGCATCATTAGACCAAAGAAAGATTATGAAAACCTACTTGGCAATGAACCTGTTTCTGTTTTTGATGTATTTATACATGAGTAGTTAGAGCTGAACATTTATTTAAGTCCTACACAGCCTCTCATAGAAAGGTGTTTCCTGTATTCTCAGTGTCGTTAGTATTCACCAGGGTTGTTAGTATTAACCAGGGTTGTTAGTATTGACCAGTGTTGTTAGTATTGACCAGTGTTGTTAGTATTCACCAGTGTTGTTAGTATTCACCAAGGCAAGGCAAGGAAAGGCAAGGCAAGGCAAGGCAAGTTTATTTGTACAGCACATTTCAACAACAAGGCAATTCAAAGTTCTTCACATAAAACCATTAAAAGCATCAAAACATAATGCAAAAGAAAACAAGATTTAAAAACAATTAAGAACATTCAATAAGATTCAAAAAGCAAGAAATAAAATAAAAGTTGCAGTGCAGTTTAAGAAATAAAATGCAGGAGTGAGATGCAGAAATTGATATCCTTGAATCTGGTTCAATTAAAGGCAACAGCAAACAGTAAAGTCTTCAATCTGGATTTAAAGGAGCTGAGGGTCTCAGCAGACCTGCAGCTTTCAGGGACCTTGTTCCAGATATGTGGAGCAGAAATCTGAATACTGCTTCTCCATTTTTAGTTCTGACTCCTGGAACACAAATTAGACCAGTCCCAAATGACCTGAGGGGTCGGGATGGTTCGTAAGGTAGCAGCAGATCACAAATGTATTTAGGCCCTAAACCATTCAGTGCTTTATAAACCAACAGCAGGATTTTAAAGTCAATTTTTTGTTGGACAGGAAGCCAATGCAAAGACCTCAGAACTGGAGTGATGTGATCCACCAGGGTTGCTAGTATTGACCAGTGTTGTTAGTATTCACCAGGGTTGTTAGTATTCACTAGGGTTGTTAGTATTCACCAGCTTTGTCAGTATTCACCAGGGTTGTTAGTATTGACCAGTGTTGTTAGTATTCACCAGGGTTGTTAGTATTGACCAGTGTTGTTAGTATTCACCAGGGTTGTTAGTATTCACCAGCTTTGTTAGTATTCACCAGGGTTGTTAGTATTCACCAGTGTTGTTAGTATTCACCAGGGTTGTTAGTATTCACCAGGGTTGTTAGTATTCACCAGGGTTGTTAGTATCACCAGGGTTGTTAGTATTCACCAGGGTTGTTAGTATCACCAGGGTTGTTAGTATTCACCAGGGTTGTTAGTATCACCAGGGTTGTTAGTATTCACCAGGGTTGTTAGTATCACCAGGGTTGTTAGTATTCACCAGGGTTGTTAGTATCACCAGGGTTGTTAGTATTCACCAGTAGGTGGGGCATTTCTGCCATTGTGTGAAAGTGTATATTCACTTCTAGAGTAAAAAGTTGCTACAGAAGTGTAATATTTTACACCTCTCTCAAAACAGGTTTTTGTTTCATTTTGGTATTTCTGGACTGTTTGTTTTCTGCACCAACACTACTTGACACTTTGATTACCCACTCACTCACTCAGTCACCCACCATTCATCTTTTGGCAGACACGCATAGTCATTATGTTTGTGGATGTTTCTTTAGTTATTTAATGAATGCGTTTATTAATTGATCTTGTCATAGGCTATCCATGCTTTGTCACAGCCTCATATGCAACAAATGGTTTGCTAATAGTATGTACAGTATGTTTGCTTTGTCAATATTTGCCAAACATACCACTTTTAATATTTTTTAATAGATTATTATAATTATACATTACATGTTACTTGGCTTTATTTAAATGTATGTGTTATGATGGATGATGATTAAGTTCTCTGATTTATATTTATAATTATAAATGTTGTCCCTTCATTGTGGTCTGCTTTGGCAACATTGTTAGCTATTTCTAGCCAAGTACAGTACATTTCAGCAATATCTGATCTGGAAACACAGTGTTACTATCATATCCCTGCAGTTTTTTTCTAAAGATGATGTTTAAATATCATCAATATCAATAATAGGTATTTTAAGATGGAATTAGGACTGAGTATAGGCCATGATCTGAGTAACTAATATGAAAAGTTAGAAATGTAAATATTAGATTACACATTTACAGTTTATGGTAAGTTGGTCAGAGTATGGTCTGACCAACTGAGTAGGTTAAGTCATCATAAAGTGTACGTGTGTTTAGTAGTGAGGTAAACAGAAAAAAGTTCAGGGGTTAGCCTCTGACTGACGTAAGACTGGCTTACATGGACGGAATGTTCTGTACGGTTCTGACAGCTTCTGTCCTAGTCTTAGTACAGGACGTGGGGAACATGGTGACAAGGTGACATGCCTGAAAGACTGCAATAGAAAAATCTAAGTGAATCAATATAGTAATAGACAACAATCTAAAAATATAACAATTGATAATACATGATGAAGGTAATAAATAAACAAAGTAGTGCTCTTATGGTTCTTGCCTTTGGCACTTATTTGGTTTTTCACATCTCTTGGTAGTCGCTTTGGATAAAAGCGTCTGCTAAATGAATAAATGTAAATGTAAATAATAATACAACACTTTATCTACTGATTGGAATTAACATAGCATTTAAAATGGTAATTCCTCCAATTTCTCCCACCCAACATGTTCTGAAATAACAATAAAGAACATGTCAGGGGTCAGTGGACACGAAGGTTAAACCCCACAAATAACAGCAGCGTTGTGTGTCAGGGTTTACAGCCAGCCACAGGAACCACACAGGGACACCACAACATCGAGGATTAGAAGATTGCTCTGTGGTTTGTTTGGAACCACCAACAGTGTGGAAAAGCACTCCATTCTCTAGCTTCCATGGTGGTCAATGCAGGGTGGAGCAGGAACCTATACTCCTCTAATTGTGTTTACTGGACTGAAGCACCCTCTGTTCATGGAGCCAAATCCCACAATTAACCATTGGCAAGGATTGAGTTTGCAGAAGGGATGAGTTTGACGTATAGACTTTAAGTCATAAGAGCTAACTGGATCAAAAGTAAGGTTCCTTGTTGTGAATACTTATGCAAATAATACATTTCTGCTTTTTTAATTTCAATACTTTAGCTAAGATTATGGTTAAACTTCAATGTGAGGTTTTATTGTTTGAACATGTTTGGCATATTTACTTTTCCCATACAAAGTAACTGCTCTAAAAGGTAGAACTCTGTTTATTTAAAAGACCTTGACACTGATCTTGGTTGGCATTTGCTCACAAGTTCCTTATTGATTTTACAGTACATTTAGTTTAAAAGTAGTCCTTGTTTAAAAAAAATATTGTTATTGTGTTTCTATCTGCTGTCAGCATGTTGGCACATTCTGCAGGGGCTTCACTTGTTCTTGGTTCTGTTCCAACATTGGGGAACAGAACCAAGCAGTGATATCTTCTCATGCAAGCTCAGGGACAAGCTATGAGAAACAGCCCACTTCTCGTTAACAGACATAACAAATTCCACTGGGGGCGTTAGTTTTATGCGTGACGAAAGCTGGAGACTTTTCTAGACTAAAATACAGTTTCTTTTAAAAATGTTGCTTAAAATTGCCATTTGAGCTATACATTCGTTTGGAATTGTTTACAGTAGAGTATACATTTGCTGACCATTTCTAAATGTCTTGATTGAAATGTTTAAATAATAATCGTAAACAAATCCATCTAAAAATCCATCCAGTAATATTGATGGATAATTTAGCCTACCTCATCGCCCCCCCGCCCGTTCTGCACACACCCCATGCGCATGCGTCCATGTATTAGGAGAGAGGACGCGGTGTGCTGCGATTTCATTCCAATGGACCGTTCACTGTCTGAATAGATAACGTTTAGTCTTTAGCTATACCTAATAATGTGTAAAAACATGATGTGTTTCAAGTGAAATAGCTTATTCTGATTGCTCTATGGAAATGAGACATCAAAACGTTATCAGTTGTTGTACGGCGTGGGGACCTCCCACTTAGCGCTTGAAGACGCCTATTTCACACAAACTGTCTTGTTCAGTGTTCAGCCTAACGGTACCAAGTTGGTTGTAAATTTACTGAGCTGTTTTGCTCGTGTCAGTATTGAATCGCGGACACTCTAACTGGATACATTTGATACATCTGGTGAGTGTGCTTTGTTTTCCAAGGCTCTTTTTTTTAGTCTGAAGTGCCAAATAATCAAGGTATGGGTTTTATCATTTTAAAATAATTGACTGCGCTTGAGCCATGGCGCCTGTTAAGAGCAGTATAATTTAACAAACTTTAGCAAAATCCTAAGTTTGTTGCAGTAAATCTTTTTTGCAATTATTTTCAAGAATGTATATAATCGATCGAATACAGTTTTTGTTGATAAAATATAGTCATCTATTCATCTTATATTTGCAACAGCTTTGTGGTACAACGTTACTGTCGAGTAGTTGGATGCGTCTTCCCAGGGTAAAGCTCTGAGGTTCTAAACCCAAACACATACTTAAAAAAACAACCTCCAAAGCTGCATGGTAGCACTTACAACTGAGAAAAGGAACTGGGACAGTGCTTTAGTTTCACAACTTTATTTTGGCCATCAATCGTGCGAATGTCGGCCTTTATTAGAGCACAGATACAGGAACAATTGTACATCTTAACAATTGTTAGCATACCTGTATATTTAAGAAGTGGAAGGAATATGCTATATCATTTTTTGGTATTGGGGTATCTATAAGACATAAAATGCATTACATCACTGCAAAGTCATGTATTTAGTATAGACAGTCCAGGTACCCTTTTCCAGAATAAACACATTTTCAGGGCGGTAAAAACATTTTGTCTGTGTTTGTATGATTGTGTTAAAGGAATTAGCCTACCACACTGGATAGTATTGAGAGTCATGTCCGGTTGATTGGGGAATTGTATTTAGAACATGGGTTTATACTTTGATTTGGCTAAATTCACAAATTGCTGTTCTCTTCCTAACATTGGAAGGATGGTTTCCTCTCTTAAACAGGATGATTGGTATTGGAAGTTAATTGTAGGATACAGTCAAGCTCAATATAATTGTGTTGAGTTCTGGGCCTCATAAATTGCCCTCTGCTTGTCTGGCCAGTGTGTTTTATTTAATCTGATACTCACAGCTGGATTAAGGCAGCATGTCAATCCCCTCGCAAGATGAAACACAATGTGAGATGGTGGTGTGTGTGTGTGGGGGGGTTCAAGGTTACTTGAACTCTCCAATCTAATCCTTATTCATGCCCTGGTGTTGGGTTAGCAGGGAGGTGCATGCTGGGGTTGGTGATCGATGTGTGGTTAAAGAAAAGAAGAGGCCGACGTAGAAAAGTAGAATGGTACTGAACTGCAGTTATATAGTGTAAATGTATAACATGTCATGTTGGCATGGTTGTGTCATGGGTTGTTGGGGAAATTCTCTCACTTGCAAATACTTGATCTCACAAGCTCATTTGGAATGAGTACACGTATATATCATATAGTTATACCTTTTGGCCCGGCCTGCCCTGGCAAATTTGTTCATCAGTGGTTTCCGAGGGAGGGTAATGTGAAGTTGCAGATATCCAACATTTTCAGGGCACTGGATTGGTAGGGAAGTGGAAGAAATTGCAGTAGTGTATCTTGAAAACCAGCTTTCATTCCAGCATTTATCAAGCAAGACACATGACAAAGGTCATGTGGAAGACTTTGTGTTGTCACAGTCTCATATGCAAAAAATGGTTTGCTACTAGTATGTACAGTATGTTTGCTTTGTCAATATTTGCCAAACATACCACTTTTAATATTTTTTAATATATTATTATAATTATACATTACATGTTACTTGGCTTTATTTAAATGTATGTGTTATGATGGATGATGATTAAGTTCTCTGATTTATATTTATAATTATAAATGTTGTCCCTTCATTGTGGTCTGCTTTGGCAACATTTTTAGCCATTTCTAGCCAAGTACAGTACATTTCAGCAATATCTGATCTGGAAACACAGTGTTACTATCATATCCCTGCTGTTTTTTTCTAAAGATGATGTTTAAATATCATCAATATCAATAATAGGTATTTTAAGATGGAATTGGGACTGAGTATAGGCCATGATCTGAGTAACTAATAAGAAAAGTTAGAAATGTAAATATTAGATTACACATTTACAGTTTATGGTCAGTTGGTCAGAGTATGGTCTGACCAACTGAGTAGGTTAAGTCATCATAAAGTGTACGTGTGTTTAGTAGTGAGGTAAACAGAAAAAAGTTCAGGGGTTAGCCTCAGACTGACGTAAGACTGGCTTACATGGACGGAATGTTCTGTACGGTTCTGACAGCTTCGGTACTGAACTGCAGTTATATAGCGTAAATGTAGAACATGTCATGTTGGCATGGTTGTGTCATGGGTTGTTAAGGGAAATCATTCTCTCACTTGCAAATACTTGATCTTACAAGCTCATTTGGAATGAGTACACGTATATATCATATAGTTATACCTTTTGGCCCGGCCTGCCCTGGCAAATTTGTTCATCAGTGGTTTCCGAGGGAGGGTAATGTGAAGTTAGAGATATCCAACATTTTCAGGGCACTGGATTGGTAGGGAAGTGAAATTGCAGTAGTGTATCTTGAAAACCAGCTTTCATTCCAGCATTTATCAAGCATAACAAAGGTCATGTGGAAGACTTTGTGGTTTAAGCTGACAAACTCTCTCTCTTAAGATTTCACTCAAGTCTGTTTCTCACGTATCATACAGACTTTTGTGACTTGCAGTTCAAACCATCACATTTATTTATGTATTGAATTTTGTACATCAAACTCGAAAGCAACACATTTTCACTTGATAATTGAATGAGAGGAAGGTTTCTAAAAAAATGAAGATGCTTTACCAGGAAGTCTGTTTTTTGAAATAACTACTCTCAGAAAAGGGATTTATTTGAATTGTTATGCCTGTGTTGACTTTTAAGCTCTTATCGTGGTGGAAGCTATTTTTCAGTGAGGTTCCTACGCTAGGCCCTCGACAGTTAGATTATGTACAGGATGCTGCTCGATACAGACCCGGACTTGAACGCATGTGTCTTTCACACATACTCCCCCGTGACCCTGAAGACTTGGACCTCTGCCACCGAGTTTCACCACTGCCATCACCAACGGATCACCTACCCACCACTTGACCCTCTCCTCCTCACCCCGGCCCTTTACTCCCTGCATGCCACACAGACTGCCATTGTGCTGCCACTCGGTGCAGATTTAGGCCTCCCTGTTCAGGGCCTGTGCATCCTGCTCTTGGGAGCCATGTGGAGCTTGTTATAGAGCCTAGTCAATGAAATCCTCTCATGCTTCGTGTCATGGAAACTGCATAGGGCTAGAACGAGGGGGGTAAAAAAGTCATGCTTGGGCACAGTGGTACTGTGTAATGCAAGTACTTTATTTATCACCAGAGACACAGACACGGGGCTTTCGTGATTTTGTTGGGTTAAACCTTTGGTCAGTGACAGTTCATCTAAGGTAACCATTCAGTCCTTAAGTCAGTGATGGTTCATATAAGGACAGTCAGACAGTTTAGCTAATATTTTCATTCAGTTTTTGGCCACAACAATAGCCACTATGCACCAACTAGAACAAGGATGTCCTGTGTTCCTTGGAGGTTGTTGGAGCTAAGTTAATTTACACTGTAACAGAACAAACGCACGTTACTGGATGATCAACCTTCTGTAAAGGCTGTGGGCAGGAGGAACAGCCCCTTAGATGGGAAGCCCAACAGAGTTTATTTGGCCTCAGAGGCGGTGTCAGTCACACCAAACCAGGACTTAAAATTCACAATGGGAACTTGTTGGTAGGGTTGTTGGTTTATGCGGTCAGGGGCGTCAGGTGGCTGAGCGGTGAGGGAAGCGGGCTAGTAATCTGAAGGTTGCCAGTTCGATTCCCGGCCGTGTCAAATGACGTTGTGTCCTTGGGCAAGGCACTTCACCCTACTTGCCTCGGGGGAATGTCCCTGTACTTACTGTAAGTCGCTCTGGATAAGAGCGTCTGCTAAATGACTAAATGTAAAATGTAAATGCGGTCATAGCTTTGCCACAGTCTTCACCACTTGGATGTACTAAGTCTTAGTGTAATGTGTGCAGTGTTTATGATACATTCAGCGGCTGAAACATGAATCAGCTGCTAGGTTACAGTCCAACCAAACAGGAAGTAAGATTAACCAAGGGAACCAGTGGTTGGCTAAACTTTAGTTTTGCCACGGTCTCAATGTATCAGTCTTCATGTATTTTAGGGTGACAGTTTGTAGATGTAATTTTTTTGGGACTGTTTTTGATATTCAAAAACATGGAGGCATCTTCCCAGGGGGCATCTGAAATGTTTGATGGATGAGATCAGTGATGTGATCAAGCAAGTCAAATGGCGTGGACCCTATTGGTTAACTGCATTTAGTTTTGTTTTCAATTTAGACAATATATTATTTTTTTTGAACAATTGGTCTTTTTCTATATTGTATTGATGGATTTTAGTGTCAACATAACTTTGACAAGCGCCTCTCCTCAATTTCCCCAGGGTAGCATTCCAAACTATATAGGAACTGAGTGTTCCATCTGAACTATGCTCCTTGTGTTTCTGCAGGAATCAATCAGTCTACAATCTAGGAATTAATCCATAATCCAGAGACCTGACGTGTTGTTTAAAGAAGTAGAGATGAAAGAAGGCAAAGGTATGTGCTCCAGTGAAATCTTGAAACATTTTATTGTGAATTTGCGTTCTGCTATAAAATATGTTGAGATAGACTTGTCCTGAAGGAAAATTTGTCTTGGACACATACAGGATCTCCTGTTTGAATACAATTAACATGGTACATACATACGGTACATACATATGGCACATACACAGTCAAACACAAGATCTACTGCCACGAGTATCTTCTTGAATAAATAATTGTGGCGTCGTGTTGGTCTTCTCCTTAACCCTTTGATACACAAGCTATGCTTACCCCCTTTAATGCACAACATGGGTCTAAAATGACCCGCATTCATTTCCTATGACATTTCATGTATGGCTGAGTGTTTCTTTGCTATATCTTTAAAAATCTATTCATTTCATTATTTAATAATCCAATTATTCCTTTATTTTGTTTTTGAGTATCACAAATCATTATTTTAATTGTTGTCTTTCTTACATTCTGAGCAAAAAACTTTTTGTGGTACTACATCAATTTTATAGACATGGGTCTAAAATGACCCATATGGATTCACTATGGAATTTGATAGAAACTTTGGATATTTGCAATTTGGAACATATTTACTGTGAATAGTTATTCACCTGCTACACATTTCACAGCTCAACCCTGCTGCTTTTAGGTTGGGAGATTTTCATCAGTGACAGCATCATTGAGGAGGTTCTGAAATGCAACAACTTAGAGATGAAGAGCTGCAGCAACAAAAGGGAAAGAGTGTAGAAGCATCAAACAGGAATTCATGGCCTCTATCAGTTTGATCCTCCTTGCAGGGGAGGACAAGAGCCTAAATGTGGCCTTGCGGGAGAGTTTTTGGATCCAATTGCAAAATCCAATGTATAAAGCCACCATGGGGCTAAAGAGATTTGAGGATATCCTCAGCTTCATAAAGTTTGATGATAAGAGCTCTTCTTGTGGCTGGGTGGTAGTTGCATTTAGTTATTACTCCACATCTTTCCATCACCTCTTTAATATACTTTTGGAGCTGTGACTTGGCCTTCATGCGCCTCTTATGTGGCATGACAAGGTCCTTGTCTAGCTCCTTGATGAACTGCTGCTTGGTCACACCACCCATTTAATCATGGTGTTATTGTAAAAGTTAGTGTAGGCATTGAGGGTGGCAACATCCAGCACATTGTGCCAGACAACTCTGTGTTCTCCACTTACATGATTAGGTGCAAACTATCTGATCCATTGTGTCCACTCCTGATTTTATTTTGTTACA